>NC_079515.1:31147797-31435356 GCF_000801105.2 Raphanus sativus | reverse complement strand
AATGTGTTTCAAAAAAAAAAACAAAGTTCCATTGAAGTCCACTCTACAAACAACACATCTCCACAAGATAATGAATACAATTCCCGCACTAAGGTGAAATACTTCAAAACCAGATTAAGAAGAAGAAGATTTAAAACATGGGGTCTTTTTCTATTAAACCCCATGCAAAAATAGGCATTCTTCTTCTTATTTGTGTTTTGAAGTCTTAAAAGGAAAAGGGGTAAAAAGAAAACCCTCCAAAAAATCCAACTGCGAGAAGATAAAAGAGTTTGGGAGAAAAAGGTCTTCTTGTAGTGGTGAAATATACCGGAGCTTCCAATTTGTAAGATATCGTCCATCTTAGTTTTATATACTTCTATATAATTTTCTTGTAATTATATTATTTCCTTAGATGAGATTGGCATTCATAAAAGCTTCGAGGCTTGATTTGATGCTCGTGGCAACATCCTTTGGTGTAATGTTGAATCCCTCGCCCATCTGCATGCGTTTGAGATTAATATCAATTAATTTTGTATAATTCTTTCACATTCCATCAACTATCTTTCTCTTCTTTTGTGTATATATAATCACCATATCTGGTATCCCATGTATCAATTTATATATTCATTTTTCCAATTCTACTTGTTATAATACCCAAAACAATGGGTTATTCAAAGAGTGGCCACAAAAATTTGACTCGGAAAACTTTAATCTGTTTTTTCTTCTTGGAACACAACTTTTAACTGAATCTAAAGGGAAAAATTGGTCTATAATGATATTAATAAAATATAAGATGTTGTGGTATGAAACCAATATTTATATAAGATGTTGCGGTATGAAATCAATATATTGAAACCAACCATGGGTTTGACCAAAATGTGCTGAAAAGTTCCGATCAACATACATCAATATATTGAAACTATTGTAACTCGTGTATAATTTTTTTAAGGGTGGAAAACTGGAAACTCTTTTCTTGGTCCCAGGGTTTAATTTGCAAGTATTTCTAGAAATGAACCAACCCATAAGCTTAATAAAAAAATCCGAAAGAGAAACTAACCTGAGAAATAATGGTGAGATGAATGGAATTGGATCCAAACGTGATGACACTGCTGTTTATCACGGTCAGGCTAAGCTTTTCAACTGCAGCCATAGTGATCTCAACAACCCCCTTCCTTCTTTCACAGTGAACTCTTATCAGAACATTTTTACCAGACGATCTAGCTTCGATCTCCGGTAACGCAATACAATCTAGCTCTTTATCAGCAACAGAGAGCCTCGACTTGTTCAAATACACTACTGACTCAATGGTTTTCTGACTGGCTTGCTCCTCAAGAAAACTTACTCTACCTTGCAAATGCTTCAGATACTTTATTGTGCCCCCAAGCACTGACGCCTTGTCCGTCTTTAAGCCCAATTAATTAACACCACAGGAAATATCAATACACAAAAGTGATGATAGAATATGAATCAACTAATGGTCTGGCTTATGCAGGAGTACTTAAAGCAGACCACGCTCAAATTTGCATGACCGGCCAATCAAAACTAATCTAACTATATATGATGATGAATAATGAGATTATGTTTGTACAAACGTACCTTCTTGAGTCCAGGGACGATGGTAGATAAAGCAATGAAGCGTTGACTCAGCTTCTCTCTGCGCCTTCGTTCAGCCATTATGTGGTCTCTTGCTTGTGAAACCCCACGTGACATTTTCCTCTGAGCCAATAGAGTAGACTCTTTCTTGGGCTGCAAGTCTCCCATAACCCCATATTCACCAAACCCGCTTGAGCATTGGTTAGTAGTAGTATTCATGTAGCTTCTATGTTTGAGTTGTTGCGCAGCTTCTGCGTTCAACGTGGTTACTACTGGAGACTGATGGCTGTAGAGTTGGGGCTCCATGGTCTGTAGAGATGGTAAAGAGAGAATATCATTGAGCTCTTCGAGTGTAGGAAAGTTCGTCATCATCTGATATTCCTGCACAAAAGAAAAGTTCTATATTCTTTGTGCTGTGAGTCAAAATTAAATACAAGATGGAGAAAGTTAAGTAAATCAAGAAAGCTTACAAGTTGATTGAAATCAGAGTTGCATGAAATGTCCATCAGAGACAATGCTACCTGAAATGATGGAGCTAATACAATTGGCTTTATGTATAATTATACAATAACATATATAGTATGAAACTTCCAACAAAGTCAGCGATAGAGAGCGCACAGTAAGACTTTTTTAGTTAGGGCTGGTTTTAATTCAAAATTAATGTGAAAAAGATATTTAAGTGTGTATGATTATTCTTTATTCGGCCGACATTTGTTTGTTTCCATTGAAGCAGCTGGCCGGTGAAGGTTTTGTTTAAAAGTTGTTTGGTAGGGTAGGAGAAAAAAGAAGTATGAATCAGATAAAGCATAATTGTCTCGTTGTAACTTGTAATATAAGGGTATTAAACATCTTTAATATGTCCTTTGCGGAGAAACTGGTGGCATCAAAGTTTTGTCTTTTTAAAAAAAGTCTTGGTTTGTAATTTCTAAAACCTAACTTTTTGAAAGTCTTGAATTCTTGCATTTATAGTCGATACGCGGGCAGACACGTATGCAACAAAGGATTATTATGCTTATTTTCAGCACACTTTTTTTTTACTGAATTTTATTTTCAGCACACTTACAGAAATCATTAGCAAATTTCTTCAATCTATCGGCTGTTTCCTAAAGAACCAGCCAACATATCAATGAGACAATGGCAATTGTCATTCATGGTGCCTACAGTTCAGTTACAAGGGATTTTTATCAAGAAATTAATAATAATGCTACTATACAGAACTGGATAGTTGGGAGTACACTCTGGTGTTATGAAAACAATGAAGATAATACTTTATTTGTGGAAGTTTATGATAATCACTTGAATTAATCTTACATATATACAAACACTTTACATAAATAAAGCAGGAATTCCCTCATTAGTAAATCACCCATTGGGAAATTAATAGAAAGCCATTACAAATTTTCTCTTTAATTTGGTTATATTTCTTCTTTTTGATAAAATGTTAATATAATTTTTTGCTTAAATATATTTGTGAACAAGCTAATTAGCAGCTACAAAGAAGGATGAGCCAAGCCATGAGTAGGTAAACCAAGCTGAGAGCAAGCCTTGGCATCTTTTGTTACATTTTTCTCTTTAAATGGACGATCTGTACAAAAGTCAAAATGGTGGAAGACCACTAGAGGGGTTATTAGTAAAATAATATTTTTTCTAGTTTTTGAGATAATATGTATTGGTTCAAATATTCTTCAAACAAAAAGAAAATCAATATGATATGAGAATTTTCAAAATTTATTAATACTGGTTTGCAAATTTCAAAATATACTCAAATATCTTGTTATTGAAAAATTTAATTATTTTTTATTCTGAATTCTAACTTTGTTATTGAGAAAATAATTTTCTATATTTTTATTCATAAGACAAAAAATTTCAAATTAACATTTATCTATTGACATATTTGAAATCTATGTAATAAAAAGTTATATGTAACAAAACAACTGTTGTAACAAAAATCTACTGCAACTTCAATTTAAATTGTATGTCCAAGAAATTTGGGATATTTTATTTAGTTACCTTTTACAATGTGTAATTATTATTCTCACAAATAATATTAAAAAAATAAAATATTTCTATACAAACATAAATAACCATGCTATATTTGATGAAATTAGTGTTTGGTAACTTTTAGGAAAACATGATAATATATTTACTTTACAAATATAGTGATAGAAAATACTTAATACAAAAAATACTTAATACAAATCCATGAAAATCTAAAGCATTTATAAAAGTCAATATTCTAAAAATCATTAAGCAATAACTAGACATTTTTTATAGAGGACTAACGGTATAATGTTCAGGGTCTAACCGAGGTCTATGCGTTAGTAAATTATTGATTTAATTTATATATATTATACATATATGACATATTTTAGTTTTAAGTTAAATTTTAAAATTATTACGATGAATTATCAAAATTAGATATACAAAACAATTAGACAAATTTTTAGATTTGTAATTATACTATTGTTTAGTTTAATACATTTAGATAAATTTAGATCGGTTTAAACCAATTTAATCGATTTACAACAATTTAAATCAATTTAAATCATATAAATCGGTATAATAGGATTTTACAAAAATCTTTTCGGATAGTACCGAGTTTTAGAACCTTAACAAAAAAACTTATAAATCAGAATATATATTTTAGAATCTACATATTTCTAAAAATCTATAAACTTCTATCTCAAAATTTACAAGTTAGGTGTCTATTGGAAGTTACGTGACTATTGATTGGATGGATTGCCATCTTCTTCTTCTTTTTTATCAATCATTTAAAAAAGAAAAAAAAACTGATTTCTCGCTTTTTCGAAAAGAAAAAAAAAACTGATTTCTCAAGTATTCCGCAGTCGATCTCCTATGTATTTCGCATATAGAAAAGAAAACTCTAGATCTCTCTACAGTTTCTCCACTCAGAAATTTGAGAACCAGCTCATAAAAGAAAATAAATAGAGCATTAATAAACAAAGATCATATCCTCATTTCTTGGCGTGTTCAACCTCTTTCCAAAGCGTACTACACCTAAGAGCCTTTTATCTTAAGCATGCGCTTAACCAATACCACACACAAATTGAAAAAAAGAAATGTATTTATTTAAAGTTGTCCCTATGAATTTCCAGCATCTTGAATTGAGAAAACGGATTTGATAGATATGTATCTTAGTCGGAGAATGCAGAGCGGTAGTTACGCGGTGTACAGGCAGGGACTTGCGGAGGTTTTGCAAACATACAACAAGGTTGAGAGGAAAACATCTATGAATCCATGTCCAAAGATTATTCTATTTGGAAGAGACTATAGTATTCAAACGAGTCAACAAGGTCTGAAGTTATCAAATTCGGTTAGTGCTGGGAAGTACTTTAGAAATAATTTCAACAACTCTAAGATGCAATCTTCTCCTCCAAACCCATGGTTTAATCTTCCCTCTTGGTACTCAGCTCTTTCTCTTGACCTGTTTCTTTACAAAAGATAAATACAAACATAAAACACAGTAAGTTGCATTTGAATATGAGCTTTTCTTAATTTGGACTTATTTGGATTGCAATTAGCAGGGGAAGATGGGTGATAGGTTCTGCGATTTCCGTGGTGTTATCTTTCTGGAACAATAATAGGATGAAGAAATTGAAACGGATCAAAGGTAGTGAATTATATCATCTAATCGCTCTTTTATTGACTTGTTTATAAGCTTATTGATCAAAGATAATTGCAGGCATCACATTATTTGTTAATAATATATATTTTTGGGTAAACTTGTTAATAATATTTATAAGAGAACATTCTTCATAGAGATTTTGTAACAGGATGGCGTGCAAAATGGATACATGTCATGTATTAATGAATAATATTGTGTCCCTTTAAAACATAGTATAAATTTGAATGATGTGATGCAGCGGATGCGGAATTGGCGGTGGAAGGGATGGAGGCTGTAGCAGAAATGGTAGAAAAAGTGGCGACGGCCACTGAAGAAATGGCTGAAGTAATGGAAAAGAATCTGCCTGAGCAAAGCAAACTTAAACAAGTGGCTGTGGTTCTGGAACACATTTCAGAGGTTGCTGCACATGAAGCACATCTAACCCAAGATTTCCTTCACAAGGTACATATTGAAATCAATATATGAAATGTTTACTGAAATTTAAAGTTTTAACACTTAGAAAGGTAAATTTTCAAAAGATAACATTTTCAGTATAAGATAATCTTCAAACTCCGAATCTCCTAATATATAACCTATGTTTTTTTTTACTTTTGAGGGCAATAAACTAATAAACATATATAAGGTTTTGACTGTCGTTGGGAAATAAAACATACAAAAATTTCAGGTGGAAGAAGTCGCCCAAGATTTGGATGAGCTGGAGGCAATGATAGAGCCTTTGGTGGACAAAAATGAGGCAAATGCTGAAACTAAGCAACAAGGTGATGAAAAAGAAGCAAACTCTAAGCCTTCACGCCACTAATCTGTTCATCATCTAATTTAGACGCCAAAATATATATATTAAAAACTCTATATATTCTTTTCTTTCGTTTATTCTTTTCAATAACTTGTGTACATTATTTTTATAAGAATGTGTTATCGAAGAAATATAGTTCTTGGCTGGATTTAATTGTTAATGTCTTATCGCAATTGTATTAATATTAGAGAATGAGTATACTTTCTCTTAAGCATGGGTCTTCGGTTCGGGTTCACTATTCGATAGTATTGTTAAACTATTTGACTACTTCACCAGGATGCCGGGACTAAATATTAGTATTGAGAAATCATTATCTATTAAGCTGGTATTCAGGATTCAATACAAGAATAAAGCATGTATTTTAAGACCCTTTGTTAAGTTATCCAACAGAGTTAATTAAGTACGTTTCTTATGTAAGAACTTGGCACTTTCGTTTCATGCACTGATGAAGATGCTAAAATCCATGTGGACCTTAGTTGTCACCTCTGTTAAATTATTCAAATTAGTCATTGTTAAGTTATCATATAGAGTTAGTTGTGTGTGTTTATACAGCCAACACTCAACACTTTTAAGCTATGTGCACATGTCACTCACGTGATTTTTCTTCTTTGCTCCAAGCTAGCTTGCCCCTTATTTATCCAGGTTAAGATTCCAACGGTCTCTTCACTTTTGAGAAACAATGGCATCAATAATCACCGATGAATGTCAAAATTTAATCTTAATCCCCTTATGTTTCTTCGCATTCCTCTGTCTTATTTTCTTTTTCACAAAACCAACGCATAGCGTCCGTTTGCCTCCAAGCCCTCCTTCTCTTCCAATCATCGGCCATCTTCACCATCTCCTATTTTTCTTACTCGACAAGCCTTATTTTTACATTTTTGATATTATACCTCACGTGTTCTTACATATGCTCTCTTCCAAATATGGAACTCTCCTCCTTCTCCGAGCCTCTTTCTTCCCCTTCATCCTTGTCTCTTCAGCCTCTGTAGCCTACGAGATCTTTACAGCTCACGACGTGAACGTTTCATCTCGCAACCCCCCTACGAACGACGGGTCCCTCCTCTTCGATACGTCTGGATTCGTTACCGCACCTTATGGAGGTCACTTTAAGTTCATGAAGAAACTCATCGTTACAAAGCTGTTGGGACCCAACGCGCAAGTCCAGTCACGAAGCATCCGCACAGATGAGCTAGAGCGGTTACGCGGGAACCTGCTCGACAAGGCGAGGAAGAAGGAGAGCGTTGAGATTAACAAGGAAGCGAGGGAGCTTGTCGGGAACATCGTTGCCAGGATGACAATGGGAAGGAGTTTTACAGAGGAGAACGGTGATATAGAGAGTATCCTAAGTTTGGTTGCCAAGGCAAATGCGTCGAAGATAAAGATTACCTTATCAGTCTTGATTTTTGGACAGCTCGAGAAGCTTGGAATTTCATGGTTCAAGAAAAGAAGGGTTTTCAAAAGATTCGACAGGCTGTTGGAGAGGTTTCTTGAGGAACACAAAGAGAAACCAAATAAGGATCGATGCATGGATATGATAGATGTGTTGTTGGCAGTTTCTGAAGCTGAAAATGCAGAATACAAGACCACTAGGAACAACATCAAGACGTTTTTGGTGGTAAATGTTACATCATATGTTTTTTTAATACAAACAAACTTCAGTCAATACTCCTTTTTCTTACCGAAAACTAAAATAACAAAGAGTAAATTCGATAAAAATATATCAACTAAATTTCCTTTAATATCCTAACTTTTTTGCTATCTGGTTTCATAAACATCCATGTATTGCAGGAGCTTCTCTTTGGAGGCATTGATACCTCGGTGAACTCAGTACAGTGGACAATGGCCGAGATCATTAACAACCCTATTATTGCTGAGAGATTGAGAGAAGAAGTTGATTCCGTTGTAGGGAAATCAAGGTTAATTCAAGAAACGGATCTGCCAAACCTCCCTTACTTGCAAGCAGTCATCAAGGAAGCACTAAGATTGCACCCACCAGTGCCTATCATACCAAGGGCATTCAATCAAGGATGTACGGTAGGAGGATTCTTCGTACCAGAGAAGACGACTCTTCTAGTTAACGTTTATGCTGTGATGAGAGATCCAAATGTATGGGAAAATCCTCTTGAGTTCAAGCCAGAGAGGTTTCTAACTTCTTTAAGTTCAGGGCAAGAAGAGGAGAGAAAAAGGCAAGTACTGAAGTACCTTCCTTTTGGTAGCGGAAGGAGAGGATGTCCTGCATCAAGTCTAGCTTATACGATAGTAGGAACAACAATAGGAATGTTGGTGCAGTGCTTTGACTGGAGAATCAAAGGAGAGAAGGTCAACATGGATGAGTGCTTTAAAGAATTCACCCAAACCATGGCTTATCCTCTTACGTTCACTCCTGTTACTCGAATATCCACCTTTGACTTAGAAAATTCACTGAATTTGCAGACATAACAGTGATCAGTGATATAGTAGAGTTTGTAAGAGTAGAAAAGATAACTCTGCTCTATTGATTTTTCATCTGCTTCACCTGCATCAGACATAATCTTTTCCTGTTTTTAGTATAGTTTGGTTGTGATTCTCTTTTAGAACATCTCTAATGTATTTTGCTAGTACTTTATTATGATGAATTATCACTATCCGTCCGTGTTATGGTAGTACTTTAACATAACACATACGTTTAAAAGTAAGTTTACTCTCAAGGTAAGAAACATCGACAACCTTGTCAGCTACAGAATCACAGATAGTGAACTTTATACAAATTATAACCTGCAGGTGAATTATTGCAGACGCTAATAGATGTCGTCTCCTCTAAGTTTTTCGAGGATAAGGGTCTCTTGCTTGGCATCTGTTGGTTGCAATATGTTAAGGATTCAAGTGCCAATGCTCCAGACGATGACTGTAACTAAACAAGAAATCTAGAAACAAAAGTTTAGGTAACGTTTGAAAGGATACATTCCTGATCTGGTTCTTCGGAGAAATTAGAGTGTAACGCGTTCCCCATACTGTCTACGATGGCTGAGATGGTCATCGACGATTCAATACATAGGATTGCTGTTATTGCATCCAATCGCGTGACCTCGTTTCTGAACATAATCCTTGCATGAGCTGTGTCAAACCATCATTATACAATTAAATCGTCTTTTTTTTTTATAAAGTAAATTTGATTGATAACAGAAGAAGAACTACCTTGAGCTAGACGGATTAAGCTTTCTAACATCCGCACGGTTGTTCTCGCTGCAACTCAGAGTAGAATCAAATTACATGGAAGATACCACCTTAACTTGTGATCTATCTTTGGTTAATAAAAGATAATAGCCTCTGCAGAATAAAGAATATTCATCAGGAGATACCTGCATTATGTGTTGATGATCTTCTTTGGAGACGATAATAACTTGAAATGATTTCTTCTGCTTCCTTTGACAGGACAGGCCTGAAGTTTCCTTTCACATACTGAATGTACCTGCATCGGTCCGAGATCAAACGCATCTGTCATCTCAGACGAAAACAATTTGTAACTATTGTGTACACATCTATGATACCGTTGAAGCATCGGTAGTGGCCAAATCATAGTCAGATCATCGACATATCTGCCTTCTTCTATTTGCACCTGGTTGATCATCAAAAATAGTAAAGATATTAATATTGTCACAAATATAATATTAGATTTCTTTAAAGGAACATACCTCGGCAAGGATGTGAGAGGAGACAACTTTATCCCATTCAGGATTTTTTGTATCTAGAAGAACGAGTACAATATCGAATCTGCTCAACAAGGGACCCGAAAGTGCAGTATTGACAGACAGAGCTAAGATTCAGTTAAGAAAAATATCAAAACGGGAATGCTTTCTCAACTGTTGATTCAAGGAAGAAGTGTATGACTCTTTATTTAAGTGAAATTGCATCTTGAATTTGAAAAATAGTAAGCGTGTAAGTAAGTGAAAGCTTGTTTGAGGTTTAATAAAATATGAAATGGATACACTGATCAGGATCATATTGTCCTTTAGGATTTGTAGCACCGAATACGATAGTCTTTGTGCTAAGAGTCGTCACAAGGCCAGCCTTCAAATTAACAAGACATAATAAGATATAGGCAAATAGAGCTGATCCTACGACAAAAAGAAATATATACCTTGGCAACGCTTATGCTTTGTTGCTCCATTGCCTCATGTATGGTTGCCCTGTCATGCTCTCTCATGCTTCCAGAAGGATAACAAGAAAAAAAGAATTAGTTGTAGTACGCCGACCAAGGAAGAAGCAGTAGAACCGAACTCGATGCAACAATAGTTCTCGTCCGTGACAAAAATCCAGAGATACACAACACCACAACAACATTTCAAGAAGATAAAAATTACGGATGAATAAGACTACCTATCAAATTCATCAATACAGCAAAGTCCACCATCTGCAAGAACAAGAGCCCCAGCCTCCAACATCCACTCTCCTAAAAAACAAATTGATAGGAATAAGTTGAAAAAAGTGTTATGAAGGACGCAACGCGAGAGATAGGCAAGAATACCTCCATCCTTCACTGCAGTTACAGTCAATCCAGCACTTGTGCTTCCTAGTCCTGTTGTGATTACAGCTCTGTTGCTAAGTTTTGCAGCAAACTTCAAAAACTGAGATTTTCCAGTTCCTGCCAGATATCAACAACGTAAACGGAGGACTCATATGAACAAGAAAGTACACAGGCTGTTTTTGTTCTTTCTTACTATCAATTTAATACGGCGAAAGAAAACTTGGAACTCAAAAAGAAAAGTACTACTCAGTGGTTGACACCGACCTGGATCACCGATAAGAAGCAAGTGAGACTCTCCCCGGACTTTTGTACCAGAAGCATCAACATGTTGCACACCTCCAATTAGTGTTAAGGCAACTGAAAATAAACACATGCACATGCATGAACATCTTTCTATACAATCCAATGAGAAAGATGTTTTACAGAAAAAAATGTAGTCATTATTGGCAAACCATACCTGCAAGCTTAACAGTGAAGAGACCAACAACTTGAGGGCAAATACCTCGTAAGATAGCATTTCTCCCTGACTTGATCAAATCCGAAAACATTTTAACATTAATTTTAACAGAAACGTTCCATACGTTACAACAAAACAGGGAGAAAGTTATTAACAGTGAGTTTTTACCTTTCAAAGGGGTATCTTTGAAGTGACTCCAAAAATTCTTGAATTTCTCAATCAATTCATCAGAGATATCAATTTCTGATTTGAGTTCATTAGTTCTTCTAGAGAACGCCATGATAACCAGAGAAAAGAATGAGTTACCACCAACAGAAACAGTAATCATCAAAGACACAACAATAACTCCAGACAAAAATATCTAAAGTGGAACTAATAGCTACTTGGTTTAGCTTAGCCTAACCATTTTTGTAGTCAATAATTTGGCATGAGGTTGGTAAAAGTTTCATTGATGTAACTGATACATAAGAGATTGCTTTATCAAAATTTTCAAGACATTTACCTGACATGATTAGCAATCACCATAGGTTCAAGGTCACAGCGAACATCTTTCAAGTCATGAGACCATTTTGAAGTCAAGATTCCAGAGACAACAACGTCATCTGCATTAAAGAAAAAAAAATATACAGCAAATATGTTAGTTAAACCCCCAATATCAGGAGCAGGTATGCATAGCTTAAAGAATGATTACAGAGAGTATCTTGAAACTATAGCGATAACATTGATGCATTTATTGATAAAAAAACAATAAAAACAAAAGGGAATGGTGTTAATACCTCCAGCTTTAACATTGTCAACGAGGTCATCTTTAAGGACGACTAGAATGGACCTAGGGATAACACCAACACCTAAAACCTGAGTATTCTCTTGGATTTTGATTTCTTGGTAGTCATGGCGTGTGACTGTATCATCCACAGGATCAAAGTTTGTTCCTTCACAAGACTTGGACCGCTGTCAGCAAAGTAGTGCAAGACCAGCATTTTTTTCAAGACAAAGGTACTAACATCTTAAGGAGCAATTAGCTATATAGTCTGAATGAGCTGTGAACGAACCTGGGAAGGACAAAACGGCGGTTTCACAATTGAGTTTATTGACTCCAATTCAGGGAAAAGAGGAAACCTTATATACAAGAAAACCAACTCAAAGTAAGAACAAGATAATGCAAAAAAAAAATCAGTTATCAAGCACCAAGACAGAAAACATTTCATACATACATGTGTTTGCATTTTCGGCATCTAAACATCCTCTCTCCCTCGTACATTTTGACAGCTCCAGATCTGATCACTGTGCCTTTCAACATGAGGAGAATCCCACGGTGCTTCACTCTAACCCGTCCGATACTTGGGAAAGTGTCTGCGCCAAAGAAGAATCTGTATTAACAACACAAAATTAAACAAGAGGGAAGGCACAACACAGACAGACAGACAGACCAGAGCTTCGTTCAAGAGGGGAGCCACTAGTGTTAATACGAACGTGTATAAATCTCTTCTCAATCCCAATCTTGTTCTCGAATTTCTTCATATGCTCCAACGCTATTTTCTATAACAACCCCAGTCACACCAAAAAAATATAATTAAACAATCTAATTAAAAGTTATGGAAAGATGATGATGCATTACGTGAGCGAGAATGGCGGAATCGTCGAAGAGACGGAGATACTGTTGGGGATTGGAGTAAACGAGACGCGCCAGGTGCGGATTATCATCGACGAGTTCTGCGAATCTGAAGATTGTGTGTATACAGTAAACGCACTAGTTTGAAACAATGAATCATGGGAATAGAGAGAGAGAGAAGACACTAAAGGATTGATTACTCGAGGAAGAGAGGGTAATGAAGTTTGGGATCGGAAGAGCGAGCGATGTCGCGGATCTGATCGGAATAGTGGCTAACTAGAAACTCCGTCATAGACTCTATGTGCTCCGCCGTCTGTGTTGGCGTCTCCATCGTCTTCGCGCCGGTGGAGGAGAAAAGGTTTGAGGGTTTTTTAGCGCGGGAAATCAATCAATGGTATATGCCCAGTTTTGGTTCTAAACCAAATCCCCAAGTGGTATGAACCAAACCGGACCAAATTTTATAAAAGCGGAATAGGGTTTATTAAGCTAAATACTTGCGCTAAATCTGTGCATTCAGGTACCCGTTCGAATATATATCAGTTCTTTTAATTATCAAATTTTTCGGATTTTGAAATTAGACCTCAGTCGGATATTATAAAATTTGGATCGTGTTCGAGTTAGATCATCCCAAATTCAAGTGTATTCAATTTTCATGCATAGAAACCTCAAAAATAATCAAAGTATATAAAATAAGTTTGATTATTTTTATCATTCAAATTTTGTATCCAAATTACTCAAAAATAACTAAAAATACTGACAATCCAAAAATATTCAAAAATACCGAAAATAATTATTATAGTTAATTTATAATATTAATTTAAAATATTAAAATTATAAATATATTATAACATATATTTTTAGACATATAATTAAAAACTTACCGAAACTTGCCACGTCGGCAAGTGACAATCACAAAGACGATTCAGTACAGTAATTGTTTATAACGTTTCACAAATCTAGTTATAGATTCGGTTTGCTTTGATCTTAAGAATTTTGAATATTTCTGGATATTCTTCAAAGGAGGAACAATCAACAAGCCAGCTTAAAATCAGCGATTTTCTTTTTCATGTCTTAAATGCGTATATGCAAACAAAATGACACTCAAAATACTAACTGTAATGTAGATTGAAAATGTAGCAATGAGAATTTCATATACAAAATAACAAACAATTTAGTGGTGAGGAGGAGCCACAAGGGCCGTGTGTTCGTCTTCAATGCCCTCTCTGTCTTCATCATCCTTCGAAGAGTTTCGTGAATGCAAGCTCTTCACTCCATCTAACTGCAACATTAACCACAAACATAATGCGCCAAACAGACTTAAAACACTCTTTTTTAGATGGTTTAGCTACTCGAGATCACTAGACTCCTTATGGCTGAAGTCCCAAGTAGTTTCAGTTTATCATCAAGGATGACTGGATATGTTTCAAAGATCATGGATGGTGAGGAAAGCTATTGTTAAGCCACTATAAGGAACTACATAAGCATATAATCATGTGCTAATCAACTATAGATGGTTTTTAATGAGGAAACTTTTAAATTCAAGTTAGGAAGCAATACCTCTCTCAACGTTTCTTGATGTTTAGCAAAAAGCTCATTGTACTTTATTTGAAGATCAGACTTCTCAGCTTGAAGCTTCTCATAGTCAGACACTGAAGGGCCTCCTAGCTTCTGCTGGATGAATCTGAAAGCAAAACCAAAGAAGGATGATCATATAGTAATGGATCATCAACAAAACTACTCAAGAGCTGAGATCTCCAAAAAAAACAAAACCAAAGGATCATATAGTATGAATGCAAGATTTTACAAAAACAACATTGGAAGTGTCCAGGAACTTACTCTAAAGCAGAGGAAGGCTTGTCATTCTGCTCATACAAAGCAACCAGAACTACAACCCGCATTGTGTTCCAGAACATACAAAAGAGTATAAATCAAATTATTATGTCAAAAACCAATCGAACTATTTGATATAGAAATTGTCGCAGTGGTTTAAGTGATGGTGTAATATAGAAACAAGGAAACAATACCTTTGGTGAGAGAATCAAGAACTCCACTGGACTCTAAATACTTCCTGAAAGCTTCTTTCTTGGCTTCTTTCTCCTGATTCATGTATAAACAAAAAATATATCAATAACTAATAGAAAGCAAGAGGTAATAGTGAAGAAGTAAACCGAGCAGGATCATACTACATTCAGATTAGTTTTAAGATTTTAAGGATGAGACTACATTCAGATTAGTTTTCTTTCTTTCTTTCAGACAGTACTTGAAAGTTATATACCTCTTTGAACCGCATCATCTCCTTGTTCTAAAATATACAACAAAAACTTCGGTTTTTATATGATGACAAGCATGGACTTTTACTTAGATCCTGAAAATATCAGAAACAAAAAAGCTTTATCAATTCAAGATTAAATCATCAGAAACAATGACGGGCATTGTTGAGACATTACATAAACTTGAGCTCAACTTAGACACGGCAGAAGCTAATATTGCGTAGATAGGTCTCTTTAAAACTTAACTACCAAACAGACAGAGAACACAGATCTTAGTCTTCTTCATCTCAAACATACCACAATCTCGTCAACTCATAAAATTCCCACAAGTGAGTAAGATCAGACAGTATATAATTACGAACCAATTTAATAACTTTTTCCCAAAAAAATGAAGAAACAAATAGTTTCCAGAGATGAATGAAAAAAAAGTCAGTACATCTCCCAGATCCAGTTATTTCTTTCGCAAATTCCATATATAACCCAAAACCAGTCTAATCAAATAATGTCGGAGAAAGAGGGAGTTTACCTTCTCCAAAGTTTTTTGAGATCCAGAAAATGATGTCGGTCGGTGCTGCTTCGGTTGTGGTAAGAACCAAAGGTGGAAGTGTCTGAAATTCGCCACTAATCCTTTGAGTCAGAAATGATATAATATGATTAAATTTAACATTTTACCCAAAAATGAATTGCGGTCCAACGGTTGTACCGGCCGGTCTGATGCGACTGCCCTTTTTTCTCAATTTTGCTAACACAACCTTTTAACATGTTTTCAGTTTTCTCTTTTCTAGTCTACCTCTGACGGTACAAACTCACGGCGCTTCCAAAAAATCCAAAACCATGGAGAAGAGAAGAAACAAGAAGAAGAAGCATGGTGGTAGCAAGAAGACTAAGATGACCTCTGAGCAAGCAGAGGCTACTAAATCGGTCAGCGATTGGCTCTTTATAGGTTCTTCTTCTTCTTCATCTCCACCTCTCTCCTCTACTGACTTTGCCGTCACAATCAATAACGGTTCTTTGAGACGCGGAGAGAAACTGGTCTTCGAGCTTCACTCTCATTCGAATCGCAGCGATGGCTTTCTTTCTCCTTCAAAGCTCGTCGAAAGGGCTCATACCAATGGGGTTAGTTTCAGATCTTATGGTTTTTTTTATTATTATTAATAATTTGACCTAGATTAATCCTCAAGAGGAGTCCACGTGGACCCTCTTTTTTTCAGTTAGTTGCTTAAGATTGTTTTCACCCTTTAATGATTTACTTCTGAATTGTGATGAAAGCAGGTGAAAGTTCTTTCTTTAACGGACCATGACACAATGGCTGGCATTCCAGAAGCTGTCGAAGCAGGACGTAGATTCGGTATAAAGATTATCCCCGGCATCGAGATCAGCACACTGTTCCGCTCCAGAGAAGAGTCCGGTTCCGAAGAACCGGTGCATATACTTGCGTACTATGGCACATCCGGTCCAGCGATGTACGATGAGTTAGAAGACTTCTTGGTGAAGATAAGGGACGGGCGTTTCGTCCGTGGGAGAGAAATGGTGTCCAAGTTGAATAAACTCAAGATACCTCTCAGATGGGAACACGTCACCAGGATCGCTGGCGAGGGTGTTGCTCCCGGTAGGATGCACGTAGCTCGGGCGCTTCTTGAAGCTGGACACGTGGAGAATTTAAGACAGGCTTTCACTAAATATTTGCATGATGATGGACCTGCTTATGCCACGTACGTGGTTCTTCTACTTCTTGTAGTTGTTTTGGTGGATTGAGTCATGAAGTTTTTTTTTTTTGGCAGAGGGAGCGAGCCTATGTCGGAGGAAGCAGTGAAACTTATATGCAAAACAGGTGGTGTAGCTGTTCTCGCACACCCGTGGGCGTTGAAGGATCACGTCAGTGTTATTCGGAGGTTGAAAGATGCTGGACTTCATGGAGTCGAGGTTTATAGGAGTGACGGCAAGCTTCAAGGTCTTTCTCTCTATTTCATCAATCTATTTATATATAGCTGACACTGAAGTTTCATGGTTACTGAACGAACAGTGTTTAGCGATTTGGCGGATACGTACAGTCTACTGAAGCTAGGAGGATCAGATTATCATGGTAAAGGCGGACGCAATGAATCAGAGCTAGGGAGTGTTAACCTTCCTGTGAAGGCGTTGCAGGATTTCTTGAAGCTTGGGCGTCCTATTTGGTGTGAGGCCGTTAAAGCAACAATGAGAACGTTCCTCGAACAACCGTCTGATTCAAACCTCTCCAATATCTTGAGGTTCGATAGGGCGAGGATTCTCAAAGGAAGCTCGTCTTGGTCCTGCGGTAGAGAGTTGATGGACCGATGCTTAGCGATTTGGTTGACGAATGATGAGAGAGAAAATGACGAGTTTGAGGATCTCAGATTGAAGCTCTCTTGTGTGGTTATCAACTCAAAGGGATCCTGTGTCACCGTTGGTGCTTAAATACTCTAGTGAGATCTCTTTGATGCCATGTGTTGACGATCGATATGACATGTAATGCTCTGATTATGACAATGGACTGGGATACGCGGTCGGATCATTTCGAAAAAAGCAATCACTAGCTTGCTGATAAGGATCTGGTGCAGATTCCTAATTACTATTGCCAATGAAACGAACGCTTTCATGTCCTCTTTTTTGTACTAGTGGACGAGTGTGTCTCTCTTTGCCTCACTGTTTGCTAATGAACGTTTACATTCCTTGACATAGTAAGAATTTAAGAACACACGTTTCAATCAAGATTTATACTCATCCCGTGCAAGGCACGATCTTTACTTAATCTAGTGATTTTGTAAAACACAGAGTTTGACACCTCAATACCTTAAAAATATGTTTCATCTGTGATACTTCTTTATTTATCTACACGAAGGTTCATAATAAAAGAATCGGTAGAAATGCGTTGGCTAAAAGGGATGTTTATAATAAACAAATGATAATAGTTGGGAAGATGTGTATTAGGTGAGTAGTCATACTAAGTTAAGACTAAAATTGTGTTATTTTATTCGTGGAAAATGCTTGGAACTTTCAGGAGTCTGTTTCGGATTTGAGTTCCTCTCATCATAGTCAAAGAAGAAAAATCAAACTATAGTATTCATTTCGTGATTATAATTGAGCTGCAATAGAACTCTGTCTTTAGGAGCTTTTACGCGAGTTGTTTTCCTCTGTCGGCCATGAAGTGTTTAGGAGTAATGGAGTACTAGATTTTGACCCGCGCTTTCAAAGCGCGGGTTTATGTTTGGTGAAAATTTTATATAATCACATTTATATAATCCGTCTTGTATATGTATTTATATAATCCGTCTCATATATGTATTTTATATCCAGATTTATGTTCGGTAAAACTATATTATACATGTATTTTTAGGTTTATAATTTTGAATTAGATATTTTAAATATAAATCAATATAACAGTTTTATAGTTTTGATCGGTGTTTTGAAATTCGATTGAGACCTGCGGTTGAACGGATTACCGGTTGATCAAAGATAAATTCAGTTCGGGTTTGAAAAAAAAAAAAATTAAAAATCTAATAAAAACTACTAAAATCGAAATCCAGTTACCGGTTGAACCACTGGTTGAACCAATAAACAATTTTTATTTTTTATAAATAATTTTTGTTAGATAGTTGGGATTATATTTAGGAAAAAGCGGTTTAAAACCAAACCATTAAATAGTTTGAGAAAAAACGATGCAGTTTCAAACATGTCCGATTGGAAAAATATTAAAATGATGCAGTATCAAACACGGAATAATCACATACCAAAATTGAATTAGGAAACCGATGGTTAATGACAAACCAAAAACAATTAAAAAGAAACCAATGCAAAATGTCCAAAATGTCATTAATGAATACAAAAGAAAGTCTCTTTAATAGGGGTAAACAGAGTAAAAATCCAAATGTGCTTGTACTTTAATAGTATAGATCTACATATTTGATGCTTAAGATGAATTAACTATCTGTGGGTTGTTAAGGATACAAGATATTCATGTCATCAATGCCTCAATATTCTCTATGTTATCT
The DNA here is from genome assembly GCF_000801105.2 of Raphanus sativus. Taxonomy (NCBI): domain Eukaryota; kingdom Viridiplantae; phylum Streptophyta; class Magnoliopsida; order Brassicales; family Brassicaceae; genus Raphanus; species Raphanus sativus. Next base: position 31,416,492 of record NC_079515.1, on the reverse strand, counting down.
TTAGGAAGTTTCTGTAATTAACTTACCTAGAACACTCTACGGCTCTGTATATATTCACGCTTGTAACATATCATTGTCAGTCAACGTTTAGCCCAGTCATCAAGTCTACGACGATCCGCATCATTCTCGACATTGCTGTAGCTTGTTCTTGGCCAATCCAACAGCTCGACGTAAACAACGCTTTTCTCCAGGGAACTCTCTCCGAGGAAGTTTACATGGAGCAACCTCCAGGCTTCGTCGATCCTGATAAACCGTCTCATGTTTGTCGGCTCAAGAAAGCCGTCTACGGTCTTAAACAGGCCCCTCGTGCCTCGTACCTGGAACTCAAAAATTTCCTTCTCACCTTGGGCTTCAAGAACTCTTTAGCAGACACGTCTATGTTTGTTCACCGCAACGGTAATGAAGTTGTCTATCTTCTAGTTTATGTTGATGACATTCTGATAACCGGAAACAGCAAACAAGCAATCACCAGGATTCTCAAGCTTCTCGCTGATCGTTTCTCTGTTAAGGATGCGGAGGATCTCAATTACTTTCTGGGTATAGAAGCTCATCGGACTTCTCAGGGACTTCACTTGTCTCAACGGAAATACATCCTAGACGTCCTCCATCAGTTCAACATGACTGAGGCGAAACCTGTGAGTACGCCCATGGCTTCCTCTCCTAAACTCACGATCACAACTGGTGTTGCCCTCTCTGATCCTACCCCGTTTCGCAAACTCATTGGGAGCCTGCAGTACCTGCAATTCACAAGACCGGATATCTCGTATGCAGTCAATAAATTGTCTCAATTTATGCATAGACCAACTGATGCGCACTGGCAAGCTGCAAAGCGAGTTCTGAGGTATTTGAAGGATACACCAGATCATGGTATCTACTTCTCTGCGAAGAATCCACTACGTCTCCATGCCTTCAGTGATGCCGACTGGGCTGGCGATTCAGATGACTACGTTTCTACAAATGCACACATTGTATATTTGGGTAAGACACCAGTCTCCTGGTCGTCAAGGAAACAGTCAGGTGTTGCCAGGTCGAGCACTGAAGCGGAATACCGCTCTGTTGCTAACACCTCTGCTGAGATTCGGTGGATCTGCAGTCTACTCACTGAGCTTGGCATTACCCTCACTGCTCCACCAGTCATCTACTGCGATAACCTAGGCGCTACGTTTCTCTGTCACAACCCAGTTTTTCATTCAAGAATGAAGCATGTAGCTCTAGATTATCACTTTATTCGTGGTCAGATACAACATGGAATGCTTCGGGTTTCACATGTCAATACTCGAGATCAGTTAGCTGATGCTCTCACCAAACCCCTGCCTCGAAGTCGCTTCCACGAACTCTGCAACAAGATTGGAGTCGCCAAAGCCCCTCCATCTTGAAGGGGCGTGTTAAGGATACAAGATATTCATGTCATCAATGCCTCAATATTCTCTATGTTATCTTTAGGAAGTTTCTGTAATTAACTTACCTAGAACACTCTACGGCTCTGTATATATTCACGCTTGTAACATATCATTGTCAGTGTGAAAGATATCTCGTTTACATGGGTTCCCTTTCTCAGGGGATTATTTATTTATGCAAAGATTGAAATCTTTTATGAAAAACTGGGAGGTAAATCTATCTGCCGAGGAGGTCGCTATCGAGTATCGAGCTTCCTATAGACCAAGACCATTATGATAGCTGCATTGTTTTAGCATTCGTCACCAAGTGATTATCAATATTCATGTGATATCTTCCTGTCAAACTTCTAACGAAGTGATTTGCATTTCCCATCTTTTATTTCCTTAGACAAAAGATGTAACGATTCCCACTACACTGGACCAATTTAACTTAGAGATATAAACCCTTTCTTTCCTTGTCTTTTCAACGAAATTGTGAAACGAGACGTGGCAAGTAGGAAGTGGCTACCAAAAAAAGAAAGTAAATGTTTCTTAAGCGACTTTCTTGTAAAAAGTATTTGGATTCACACGCTATTTTGACTATGGCTGGTTGATAGTAGTGTTAACTTGGAGTCAACTCTTATGGTCGATCTTGAGCAGAGATTTAAACAAGACAACTAAACACCACTTTTTCGACAGATCATTTGGAAGAAAAACGATTTCCCAAGAGGTGACGATTATTTTTATTTGTTTAGTTTTCACCTTTCTTGTTAAGGAAAGTGCTTCGATATTTTGCATTTTTGCAATTTTTCTTTATCTCAATAAGTTAATGTCTCTGTTAATTTTGCAAAAAAAAAAAAAATTATCTAAAACATAAACTCCTCTAGTGATTAATGATTATTGATATGAGTATATACTATTTCTACATTAATCATGGTTAAGCAGGAGACATATGGCTGAGACTCTTTTGTCGTTTGGAGTTCAGAAGCTTTGGGAGCTCCTTGCCCGAGAATCTGATCGATTTAAGGAAGTTAATGAGCAACTTACTCAACTGAAAAGTGATGTCAACTTGCTTAGGTCCTTCTTGAAAGATGTAGATGCCAAGAAACATGCAAGCTCAGTCGTTACAAACTGTGTGGAAGAGATCAAGGAAATCGTTTTTGACGCTGAGGATGTAATCGAAACCTTTCTTTTGAAGAAAGAACTGGGACGAACAAGTGGAATCGGGAAGCGCATGAGAAGGCTTGCTTTCACCATACCGGATCGCAGGGAACTTGTGTCTCAGATGGAAGGCATAAGCAAGAGAATCTCCAAGGTGATCCGAGATATGCAAAGTTTTGGGGTGCAACAGATGATTGTCGATGGCATTGGCAGCAGTGGGTATTCAGAAACTATTCAAGAAAGACAAAGGGAGATGAGACATACTTTTCCTAGCGGGAACGAGAGCAATCTTGTGGGTTTGGAGGAAAAGGTGAAGAAATTGGTCGGCTATTTGGTGGAAGAAGAGAGCATTCAAGTGGTTTCTATCTGTGGGATGGGTGGGATTGGTAAAACTACTCTGGCTCGCCAAGTGTTAAGTCATGAGATGGTTAAAAAACATTTTGATGGAGTCGTGTGGGTTTGTGTGTCACAACAGTTTACACGAAAATATGTGTGGCAGACAATCTTTCAGAGGTTTAGTTCCGTTGATCATGATGAACGCAGAGGCTCAGATATGACTGAAGATGAGCTTCAAGACAAACTTTTTAGACTACTGGAAACCAGCAAATCTTTGATTGTCCTGGATGATGTGTGGAGAGAAGAAGATTGGGACAGTATAAAGCATGTGTTTCCACCAACAAAAGGTAACATCTGCTGTTGTTATATATTTCTAATAATTGATTCTATGAAAAATAAAGAGCATCACAAGAGACATATTCTGGCGATATATTTTCGTTGTTTAGGAATTATAAACTTGAGAAACACATTTCAGGATGGAAGGTATTATTTACTTCTCGCAACGAGAACGTTGCACTACGTGCTGATCCAAAATGCGTGACTTTCAAACTAAAATGCTTAACCCCCAAAGAAAGTTGGGGTCTTTTTCGGAGGATAGCTTTTCCTAGGAAAGACACATCAGGTAAGATTTTACGGTAACGTCTCTTTTTTATGTCTGGTTGCATTACATATTTATCTTAAACCCCAAATACCACGTGGGATGTCGTGCAGAGTTTAAGGTTGATGTAGACATGTTAGAGATGGGCAAGAAAATGATAAAACATTGTGGAGGACTACCATTGGCTGTCAAAGTGTTAGGAGGCTTGTTAGCTTCTCAGCCCACATTAAGTGAGTGGAAAAGGGTTTATGAGAATATTGGATCTCACTTAGCAGGAAGGACTAGTCTTAACGATGGATATTGCAATTCAGTTCACAGTGTACTGTCTCTAAGCTTCGAAGAGTTGCCAACTTTTTTGAAACATCACTTCCTCTACCTCGCCCATTTTCCCAGAGATTATCTAATCAGTGTGGAGAATTTATCCTATTATTGGGCCGCAGAAGGGATACCAAGCCCGAGTTATTCCGAGGGTGGTGCAACAATTGAAGAAGTCGCAGAGGGCACTACAAGAAAACAGATATTTAACGAGGGCCAATTTCCTCGTTAATTCCTCGTAAAAGGAAGTTTACGAGGAATTAACGAGGAAATGGGTTTCGTCGTTTATCGTCCGTCGTAACACACATTTCGTCGCCATTTCCTCGTAAAGTAGCGAGTCAACCATTTCCTCGTAAATACGAAGTAAACATTTCGTCGTAAGTTCCTCGCCGTATTTCCTCGTAAAATCCTCGCGGCCATTCCTCGTAAAAACCACGCGATGCATTCGTCGTTACTTACACGTAATTTCCTTGAAAAGAAATCCTCGTAAATTTGATGTAACTTCCTTGAAATATTTTCCTCGTAAACTCCACGTAGATTCCTTGAAAAGCTTTCCTCGTAAATACCTCGTAAAATATTCCTCGTAAATTCCTCGGTTAGCTTTCGACGCAAATAACTCGTATATTGCGAATTTTCGTATTAATAAATAATATTGATAAATTTAATAACTATTAATTTAATTTAATAAAAATATTTAAATATTTGTGGTTTATAAATAAATTTTAAATAAAATTCAAATGCAACAAAATATTTCATATATAAATAAGTTTTGGATTTTATAATACATAAACCGAAAAAAAAACTAAGGCTCGTTCATCGCCTCGTAGAATTCCTCGCTCCTCCTCGTAATATCCTCCTCGTCATGTGTGCCCGATGACTCGCCTGGAATAGGATTTTGTTGTTTCATTGTTAAAAAATATATCTAACGAACATAAATTCCGTAAACCTATCTAAATTCCCTAAACTAACTACCTAATATACTAAACTAATTATGGGGAGCGAGGAAATTACCATTTCGAAGGAGAGAGGAATGGGAGAGGAGTTGGAGAGGAAATGGGGAGGAATTGGAGAGGAAGTTGGGACGAATGGAGAGTGTGAGGTTTGGGTTGTATATATAACTTACGAAGGCGTCGCAATTTCCTCGTAGTTTTACGAGGAATTAAAGAGGCCCGTCTTTTATTTCCTCGTAAAATCCTCGTAAACTTACGAGGAAATTGCGAGGCCCGTCCCAAATCCAACGACGAATAAGCGAGGCCCGTCTTTCTGGTCCTCGTAAATGCCTCGTAAATTACGAGTTTTTAACGAGGTAAATTTCTAAACCTCTAAAATCAGAAACCCCAAACCCTAAACCCCATCTTTCTTATATTCTACTTCATATATTACAAACATATCTTCCTTTTAACCTCAATATCTTCTTAACATTTCAAAACTCAAAATTTAAAACCACAATTCTTTAACTTCTAATATCAATCTCTTCTTTCTAATATAAACTTATACAAAATCAAATTATTTATTTAAATTTTCTATTTTGCAACAAAAATATAATCTTTTGAAGATTTGAAAATATAATCTTCTTAACATTTCAAAACTCAAAATTTTAAACCACAATTCTTTAACTTCTAATATAACTTACGAAGGCGTCGCAATTTCCTCGTAGCTTTACGAGGAATTAAAGAGGCCCGTCTTTTATTTCCTCGTAAAATCCTCGTAAACTTACGAGGAAATTGCGAGGCCCGTCCCAAATCCAACGACGAATAAGCGAGGCCCATCTTTCTGGTCCTCGTAAATGCCTCGTAAATTACGAGTTTTTAACGAGGTAAATTTCTAAACCTCTAAAATCAGAAACCCCAAACCCTAAACCCCATCTTTCTTATATTCTACTTCATATATTACAAACATATCTTCCTTTTAACCTCAACATCTTCTTAACATTTCAAAACTCAAAATTTAAAATCACAATTCTTTAACTTCTAATATCAATCTCTTCTTTCTAATATAAACTTATACAAAATCAAATTATTTATTTAAATTTTCTATTTTGCAACAAAAATATAATCTTTTGAAGATTTGAAAATATAATCTTCTTAACATTTCAAAACTCAAAATTTAAAACCACAATTATTTAACTTCTAATATCAATCTCTTCTTTCTAATATAAACTTATACAAAATCAAATTATTTATTTTGCATCAAAAATATAATCTTTTGAAGATTTGAAGATATAATCTTTTGAAAATTATAAAATTATCAATGGGGTTTGGAGTTTGGGATTTAGACAAAATAGAAGAAAGATGGGGTTTGGGGTTTAGGGTTTAGGGGTTTAGACAAAATATCTCGTTAAAACCTCTTAAACCCACGAAGAAATTACGAGGAAATAAAAGACGGGCCTCGGTAATTCCACGTAAGCTTACGAGGCCTTTACGACGATTTTGTCTTACGTGGAATTAACGAGGCCCGCATTTTTCTTTTTTTTTATTTTCGTCGTTATTTCCTCGTTAACTACGAGAAATTAACGAGGTATGCTTTCTAAACGCCTAAAATCTAAAACCCCAAACCACAAACACCATCTTTCTTATCTTCTACTCTTCATTCCAAACCTCAAACCTCAATATTTGTTTTTTTCATTCCAAACCTCAAACCTTAATATTTTTTTTCATTCTAAACCCCAAATTCTTATAATCTCAATCATTCTAAAAAAACGTGCTTTAGTATTCCTCGTTAAAGTCACGTAAAACATTTCCTCGTAAAGAAGACGCGAATATACGTTGTGTTTACGAGGAAACGCTATTTCCTCATTTCCTCGTAAAGATGATGCAAGCTTTACGTGGTGTTAACGAGGAAAGAGAATTTCCTTGTTAAAACCACGTAACATTACGTTGTTTTAACGAGGAAATGTTTTCTTCGTTACTTTACGAGGAAATAACGACGTTTTATTCTTTCTTTGTAATTTCCTCGTAAAGTCGACGTAATTTTACGAGGATTTTATTTCCTCGTTAATTTTCCTCGCCAAAGTGCTGTTTTCTTGTAGTGGGGGTACATAGCAGAATTGGTGAAAAGAAACATGGTTATTTCTGAAAAAAATGCTTCTACTTCAAGATTTGAAACATGTCACTTGCATGACATGATGAGAGAAGTTTGTCTGCTTAAAACCGAAGAAGAGAACTTCCTACAAATTGTTCACGGTTCATCATCGTCAACTGCATACTCTAAATCTCATCGTAAACCTCGTAAACTCGCTGTACATCGGCCTGATGAGACATTTAGTATGGAGAAGGAAGTGAATAGTCCAAGCCTTAGGTCTCTCTTGTTTATTTGGGGTTCAGGCTGGAGAGCATCAGGTTTATTCTTTGAGAGGCTACATTTGATGAGGGTTTTGGATCTCTCTAGAGCGCATTTTGAAGGAGGGAAGATACCATCTAGCATTGGAAAGCTCATCCATTTAAGATATCTAAGTTTATATAAAGCACATGTATCTTGTCTACCTTCTTCAATGCGGAATCTGAAGCAGCTGGTTTATTTAAACTTATGCTTATATGCAAGATATCCACTTTACGTGCCAAACATTTTTAAAGGGATGCAAGAGTTGAGGTACCTTTCGTTACCTTCAGGGAGAATGCATGATAAGACAAAGTTGGAATTAGGTAACCTAATCAACTTGGAGACGCTGAAGTTCTTCTCAACAAAGCATAGCAGTGTGACGGATCTTCACTGTATGACAAGGCTAAGGAATCTCTTAATCATATTCAACGAAGAGGGGTGTACCATGGAAACCCTATCTTCGTCTCTAAGTAAACTGAGACATCTGGAAAGTCTTAGCATAGATTACAATCATTTCAAGGTTTGTGCTCCCTCGAATGATGACGACAAAGGATTTGTTTTGGATTGTATCCATCTGAAAAAGCTGGAGTTGTGTATATACATGCCAGGGTTACCTGATGAGACACACCTTCCTTCTCACCTTACAACCATATCTCTAACTGGTTGTTGTTTGAAAGAGGATCCAATGCTGATTCTAGAGAAGTTGCTGCACTTGAAAGAGGTTGATTTAGGCAAAAGATCTTTCTGTGGGAGGAGAATGGTTTGCTCGAGGGGTGGGTTTCCTCAGTTGCAGATGCTATTATTTCTTGGATTACATGAGTGGGAAGAGTGGATAGTAGAAGAAGGTTCAATGCCCCTTCTTCATACTCTGGATGTCAGTTATTGTGCAAAATTAAAGGAGGTTCCTAATGGGATACAATTTCTCACTTCTTTAAAATATTTGTGTATGGGAGAGGAATGGAAGCAGAGTCTATCAGAAGGAGGGGAAGATTATTACAAAGTCCAGCACGTTATTTCTGTTAGATTTGGAGGGAAAGCTTGACTTTATACTAGGTAATATACTATTACCACACAGCTAAATATTTGAGGCGTAAGTTTGTTGTCTATATAATTTGCTTTGTTATAAATATTATGTTTATGGATGTCCAGCCCATTAGATATTTACTTGTAATCTTGGCCCGTTTATGGCCCATTGTATTTAGGCCCATGTCGCCATGTATTTCCTATATAAGGAACACTTTGATTCAATAATAAAACACACTTTCACAACACGTTATCAGCACGAAACTCTGAAATCCCGAGCTACCTCAAAAACCCTAATTGACGGCGCCACTTCAAACAGCTCATTCTCTTCAACCGTATGGATCCAGACGACGAGCCACATACCAAATTGAAGCTCTTGACGAGACGAATCCAACGCCGTCGGCCTCGACTCTATCTGACATCGGACGCGCCCTCAATCGCTATTCTAAGACGCGCCGTCAAGTGACCTAAAACCCTAATTTCGGCCGCAACTTCAAACTGTCATATCTCTCTAACCGTAAGGACTCAGATGACGATCAACCTATCCATTTGAAGCTCTCGACGAGAAGAATCCAGTGCCGCAAACCTCACATCAATCCGATTTCAGACGCGCGCTCACCTCCCGTTCTAAGCTGCACCGTCAAAACCCTAATCCATCTACGATCTCTCTTTCTCTTAGTAGTCCGGTTTCAGATCTTCTCTAAACAAAGGTAAACTGTCTGAAACTCTAAAAGAGAACACAAACAATCGAATTTTGGTTTGATGTTAAAGGTTATGACAATTAAAATCTTGCAAAATCCCTAACAACCTAGATTAATAAGTCCAAACCCATCCATGAGTAAATCGGAGCTCTTAAACCTAAAGTTCGATATGAGATTGTTAATCAATTAAAATCACAGCCTCAATGGCTTGCTGAATCTCGAAAACATCATTGATCTGAATGATCAAATCGATTTTAAACTTTGAAGTTGATCATCTCCTAAAACATAATTATGATCGATTTATTATAAACCCTAGAAACTTACTATAAAAAAAAAACTTTATATTTTCAGAATATTTCTAGAAAATGAAACTTTCTATTTTTAGAAACTTACTATAAAAGGAAACTTTCTATTTTCTGAAACTTACTATAAAAGGAAACTTTTTATTTTTAGAAACTTACTATAAAAAGAAACTTTCTATTTTTAGAAACTTACTATAAAAGGAAACTTTCTATTTTCAGAAAATTTATATTTTCAGAAACGTTCTATGAAAGGAAAAACTTTATATTTTAGACATATATCTAAGCCGTGTGACTTGTTTATTAGGAAATCATTAACTCGATTGTTTGCTTGATCACACGATTTATATGATTGATTTTCTTATAAAGATTGAGTGATATATAATATGAGATGTCGAAAATCAACTTGGATTATGCTGTCCTAAATCTCTAAAGAGATAATCATTTAAAATGTGCACTGGATACCGAGGTTATCCTAAAGTCAAAAGGACTTGGTGAATGAATCACATAAGGCGATATTGCCAAACGAGAAAGATTGATACATGGCAATATTAGTTATTAGCCACCATCTAAATGAGAGTCTAAAGAAATCAGTATCCCAGTAAAGAAAATCCACTAGAACTTTGGATCGCCTTACAACGGAGATATGATCACCATAAAACGGTGCTATTACCAAAGGATAAAATTTGAGTGGAAGAACCTGAGATTTCAATACTATAAGTCTGTAGATGAATACAACTCGGTTCTGTTTAAGATTGTTTCAATGTTGAAACAATGTGGTGAAGAAGTAACTGAACAAGACTTTCTCTAATGTGTTACTGCAACAGCAGTATAGAGAAAGAGGTTTCACCACCTATACTGATTTGATCTCCTGTTTACTATTGGCTGAGACCAATAATGAGTTATTAATGAGAAACAGTGAGATGAGACCTCTTGGTACAAAATCATTACCCGACATTTCTAGGCTGACTTTGGAGCATAAGAAAGAAAGTAATCTCGTCCAGCACAACAACCATTCCGGCCCTAGCCGTGGGAAAGGTTATGGACGAGGTCGTGACACATTTAAGACACATGGGCGAGGACGAGGCCGCAGTACCACACCCGGCTTTAGCCGTGGTCGAGGTTGAAGTGTGTCTTTTAAACCTTAAATAAAATCTTATTTGTGTCACAAATGTGGTATGGGTAATCACTGGGCAAATAATTGCCAAACTCCAAAGCACTTGTATGAGCTTTACATAGAGAGTTTGAAGAAAAATCCGGAAGCCAACATGGCTTACCGAGATGGTGAAGATGACATGGATCATGACCATACTGATCAAATAGAGTATGAAACTCATGAAGAAGAAAATGATCAGATGGATTATGAGACTTCAGATGCCTTGGCAAAAAAAAAATCTCGACATCAAAACTCTATGATATAGATAAGAGTATATATGAGTTTATAAATAAGAGTATAGTCACTCGGCCAAGGCATTATATACACCCAATAAAAGACCCATTGAGTTATAAAGATTTAAAAATGAATGGTTTCCGCATTGAACCAATGGGCAAATGAAACAAAAGTTCCTTCAGATATATGAGAACAGAAAAATTGCCCAAGACCATAGAAAATGGTCGAGACTATACCTGCATTCTCTACTGATCTAGACTATGCCAAAGATCAGTATGATAAAGGCACATGGCCTAGGTAACCAGATTGGTTGACCTACGAAATTAAACACTTTATGGCATGACCGGATTAGCCATCCTAGTCCAAACTTGATGCAAAGTTTAATATTACAAAGGCACAAAGAGTTATCCCATAGAAATCTCACGTTGTGAAACATGTACACAAGGGAAACTCATGAGGCTCAATTGTCCCAAGCATCACGAAATGGCATAATGGTTTAGTGTCCTTACACAAACAAATTTATAGCATGTTCATGAGGGGGAATACACACCCCGTGTGGTCCATGACCATACTATAAAAACATGAACATGATAGCCAAACAGAATGTGATAGTCTGGCCAAACAGGCCATAAGATATAAGAGCTTGGTCGAACAGACCATAACCTATAAGGTTCAGACTTTCAAAGTCTATAAGCTTGGAGACATTATGGATTTACATGTATGAAAGATAAGATGCATCAGGCCATATAAAGTGAGCATAGATATTCCCATCTAATAATTATAAAGGGTCATGATCCAGACATAGAACATCCTAAGATATTATGTATAGACCACCACAATAATATGTGCCGTCTAGGATGGAACCTCATAAGAAGATGAAATAAGATTGGGAATATATGTTGGATATGAGAATGTCTTCCTCCCACGATTTTATAAGAGACCTTGAGCCAAAATATGGGTGATCAGATTAAGGCCAGGTTTACGGATTACATGATGAATCCGACTATCCAACATCAGGGGAGAAAGAAATAAGCTGGTACAAGTATAAAGAGAAATGGAATGGTATTAACCATCCTTGTCTTGGCAAGATCCTCGGACCAGAGAATATGATTTAAGACGTCCAAAGAAAGATCATACAAAGCTAGCTAAAAGAATGCCAGACAGATTAGACCCGAAAAGAAAATAAAAAGAATGACTAAGTCATACCAGCTTAAGCACCACGAAATTAATGTCCTAGAAGAGACATAATCAAGTTGCTATAGAGTCTAAAGATAGACCAATATGTTCCATAAGATAAGGAACCTCGGAAATAAAAAGAAAGGTGCAAATAAATGACATATCCGAGGTCATAAGGGAAACCAGACCAGACATTTAGATAAGGCTGCGCAGCTGAACATCTAAGATACCAGACCATGTAGTTTGGGACGCCAAACTGCAAGGTAATAAAGGTTCTTAGTAAGAATGAAATCTCTAATCGATTAGTTCATGTCTGGAACACAATGGAACACTATAAAAGAAGTGTCGACACATACATACACAAAAGATAAAGATGCATAAGAAAATAGCACTTGAGTTTAAAAGATATAAGCGAGGATCAGAACCCACGAGAATACAAGAATGCATTCATAGACTAAAAGAAACTGTGGGGGTTTAAGAAAGATTCAAAGAATCTATAAAAGAGATGGGTGTATTGGCCATATATAGAAACACCATCTGATAAGATAAAACCAGTGAAAAATGGGTCATGTGTGGGAAAGGAAAAGAAATCGTGAGACATGGACTAAGGTGTTCATATTCCTATTTAAAGCATTCAAGGAATGGCTTGATTACACAAGGATACTCACAAAGACCAAGGAACAGATTATAAGGAGATATACTCCTATGTGGTGGATGCTACTACAAATCCGAAAGTGATAAAGGTCTGGATATAAGAAAAGAGAAATGTAGTAAGCAGCATGATTGATCACTGGATAAAGAAATGATAAGAGTATCAGAAAGATGAGAAAATAAATTCTCATAGAATAGTTTTGTTTCTAAGCTATTCATGGACTGAAACAAAAGGCAGCTGCATATAAGGCATATAATGCATGTAAAGGATAAGACTAAGTAATACTTAGTGAAAGGAGTTCTATAAGAACGTCCCTGAACACTCCATGCATATATTATGAAGGAAATTCCTTGTGTTCATACTTAAAGAAATGATGATTAGATCGATTGATTTTTGGACAGGCTATGATAAGAATACAATGATCTATAGTGGAGATGATAGCCATGAATATGTCTTGAGATCTATGATCCAAAGTACCAAGAATAGAATGTGATATGGTCAAAAGAGAATAAGAGGATGAATCCATCAGATTCACGACCAAAGACCCATATCAACTAGGATCACGTCCGACCTAGTTCGACCTTAATCATCTTGGTTATAGTCCAGCCCGTTCCGATCCGTTCCCTTCGGTCTTGTCCGACCTGAAACGTCCATAGTAAGGGGAACGGCATATTGATCCAAAAGTGGCTTAGTTTTGATGAACATCAAATTATAGCATGATAGCCATTCATGAACAAGTTATGGACATATAATAAAGAAGTTTCATGAAGAGTTTGGTCAAAAGCTATGAACGGGACACACACAATGGACATAGCATGATTCGAGTAGATCATGGATATACTAAGGCATTCATGGTCGAAATTTATCTAAGAAAGATGGACCATGTAATCATCTCGGTCTTGTTCCGGCCCCGTTCCGGCTCGGTCTCCTCGATCCTGTTCCGACTAAACTGGTTCCAGTGACCACTATATTCAAATCGTGGTATGGCTATGGACAAGGCATGTGTCCTTGGTCCAGGAAAGATTTTACATAAGTACTTTTAAGACTTATGCACATCCGACCAAAAGAAATGTATTGATATGATTGGCGCCTTGATATGGCAAGCCATACTAGGTCGGATAAGTTTTATAGATATGTTCAGACCATAAGACATTGATACTAAAGCCATACACGTTTCCTGCCATAAGTGTTATTGGCACTTTACTTAGATAAATTTGGCATGTCCGAACATGAGACAATGGGACATGATCAATATATCCTAAGTTACTTTCTAAGGAACTAAAAGTTTGAGATTGATTTATACTAACCAAACCCAAAAGAAAAAGGATTGTTTGGTTTTAATAAATGTTACAGGTTTATACAAGGTCTCAAACAGGTTATACACATTTGGAGAATGATGAAGAAGCACAAAGTACTACAAGTTCAGTCATGAGAAATGTTAGCCGACTTCTTCACCATGTCTACACCAACTACACATCTATGAAGTATACCTATCCGTTTGGGACGTGGCAACAGAAGGACCAGTTCAAGACTTGGCGCCCATGAAGCTAAACCATCAAAGTGTCCATGCGCCAGACTTGAAGAACGGAGGTCCAGAACAGGGGGAGTAGTGTGTGTTGTACTCTTTTTCCTTCACTTCGGTTTTGTCCCACTGGGTTTTCCGAGTAAGGTTTTAACGAGGCAACATTAAGCACACTACAAGCTCTATATGGTTCTGGCATCCAAGGGGGAGTGTTATAAATATTATGTTTATGGATGTCCAGCCCATTAGATATTTACTTGTAATCTTGGCCCGTTTATGGCCCATTGTATTTAGGCCCATGTCGCCATGTATTTCCTATATAAGGAACACTTTGATTCAATAATAAAACACACTTTCACAACATGCTTTATGTTTTCTTCTTTATTTAGTTTGTGAAATTTTTGGTTTATGCTTTGATTCTAAGTCTCAAATTTTAATATCTACTGTTAGATCTCAAGGTTTTAGCTTGGCTATTGGTGTTTGGGTGTTTGCATGCGATGAATCATCATGGACCTGGACCGCGGGTTTGGCCCGTAAAGAACTGTCGCGGGACGGGATTGGGCCGAGATTTTACATACCCGTAGAGATGTCAATCATGGACCTGGACCGCGGGTTTGGCCCGTAAAGAACTGTCGCGGGACGGAATTAGGCCGAGATTTTACATACCCGCAAATTAGCGGGCTTTGCGGGATGGGTCTTTGCGGGACTCGGTCTTTTGCGGGACGGGACGATGCGGGTCTGCGGGATTACAAAGACCCGCATTTTTTTCCTCTTCAATTCTTGTTTTACCTCAAAAAAAAAGAGTAAAAAAGGTAATTTATATGACTTTCCTCTGAAAAAAGAAAAAAGCTTCAGCAATGATGATTCGAGCTCCAACGATGATGTTTTGAGCTCCATTAGTGTTTTAATTTGGTGTTTTTAATTAATTTTGGGATTAGCAGCTTAATTTTGGTGTTTGATTATATTTAGTTTTTATTCATTAAAACTAAAAAATTGGTTATGAACTTAGGAGTTATAAGCTAATGAAAAACATATTCTGAAATTATCTTTAATTGGTATGTAAATATGTTTGAGTGTGACAAAATTAACTATAACTATTTTATTTGGTTAAGATAACATGAACAAGACTAAGCACTGATCAAAGCGGTAACGAGAATAAGCTATGGTTAGAGCCTTGATCGACTAAGCTATTTAATTCTATAACAATGATGTCGTTCAGCTGAAAGAGTTAGTCTTGTTACTGATTAGAGCCTTCTTTGATATGTATTTTATTCTTCATGTTCTCTTGTTACTTATCATTATTATCTTGTTACATCAATAGAATAGAATATACATTAACATCTCATTTTTACATGCACTTTTTGTTTATATATATATATATATATATATGTAATCATCTCATGTTCTATATGCACTTTTAATAGAGAAAATATGCATAATATATTACAAATTTTGAAGAATTTTCATTGTAGACATTTCATGTATATTAATTATGTGAACTTGGTTATGTAGGGGAGCAGCCTGAGGCATCTTAGAGCAGCATGCAGCATCAGGAAGTATTCTGGAGTGGCCTGTAGTGTCAAGCATGATCGGATACATTACATTAACGTATGTCCCGCGGGACAGCCTGTAAAGGAGTGTGCAATTTGCGGTACGGGCTTGGAACGACCTTTTGGAGACCGCAGCCCGCGCGGGCCTGACCCGCCGTGACCCGCAAAGAGATGAGCCTGCTGCGGTACGAGACGGGACGGGACGGATCAACCTGTTTGACATCCCTAAGAAGGATCATCGGCGATGATCCTTCTGAATCTTGGTTGTGATCGGCTTCTCCGGTGACTTCTGGATTCTTGGTCGTATAGTTTTTGCGATCTCATTTGCGGCTCAAACTCGTACCTTATTTTGTTTATCTTTATGTGGGTAAATTGTTATGCATCTGGTGGTGAGGCTTTTGGGTTTGGTTGGAGTGCTTGCATGCAACGGTTCAGACTCGGTTGCGGACCTTGCGGTGATGGCAAGAGATTTCTGGCTCAGTTCAATGGATTTGGAGCTTGGCTCTTTAATTTCAAGTCATTGGGAGATCGTATATGGTCAAATCAGTGTTGTCTCACCTAGTTTTCCATGGATACTTCCAAGCGCGTAATGCTCGTGGCTCATGTTTGGAGCAGTCATGTGTTAGGCTTCCTCATAACTGCTCCAAACCTTCAAAAGAGCCAAAAGAGAACAACTGCTTCAAATCCTTTCTATCTTCTCCTCTCTTGGTTTTTTTATTTGCAGACATAGTATTTAAGGCTGGACAAAATATATGTTTGGATTCGAAGAATCCGATTGAACCAAAATATTTTATATCAAATCTGAACTAAAACAACTAAAATATTTAAATGAGTTTAAAATCTTGGTATCTAAAAAACTAGATCCAAATCTGACATGAACCATAATATTTCAGATACTTGAATATATCTGAACCAAAACTATAGATTTAAATATATTAATTATTTTAAATTTAATATTTTAAAATGTTCAAAATGCACAAAAATATTGTGGATTATCTAAAACATTTGAAAATAGCTAGAATTAAATATCTGAAAATATCCAAAAACATACAACACCATAAATACCCTAAATACATATTGGTTCTCCATTCAAATATCTAAATCAAATTAAATTTAGATATTTTCATAAAATATTTAAAATTATATATTGTATACTGTTTTTATTTTTGGCTTTTAAGGTATATTGAGATTTTTGAATTTGTGTACATAGTTTAAATGGATATTTGAATCAAACCAATACTGAAAAGATCGAACCAATCTCAAACGAAAAAATATAAATATCTAAATTGAGTTTAAATCTCTATTTCCTTGAATTTAAAACCTAAAAAAATCTGAATCGAACTCAAATAGATACCCCAGTTAAAGTAAAAACGCCCACCGGAATATTCACTCCTAATAATTTTTCTGAACCTCACTAAAGGTTTGAAGGGTTATGGTTTCTTCATTCACACTAGAAATCTGTGATTAAAGAATTTTTATGGAAGCTCAACCAATAAAAATAGGACTCTGGTTGAGTGTTTATACAATTATGAATAAAAGTATTTTTTCTTATAATTGACAATTATTCTATTAATCAAACCTCAACAATAACGATGAAGTGACTAATTAGAAAATAGAGAGAGAGAGAGAAAAAAAAAGTTTGGCTACACGAAAAGTACTCAGCTTCCTCAACCAAGTGGAAACGATGCACTCCGGTCACCAGCCCGCCTTCGCCCCCTCCCCCCCCTCCTCCTCCCTGGAGCGCAATAAGGCACTACCATATTGTGTCAGCAGAGGAAGGTGGTGGTGAAGGAGAAAAATGGATCAGTAAGTAGTGAGGTGTTACTTCTCTTTGTATAACGGAAAAAGTCAGAAGTTTAGGTATGATAAAAATTTAGAATTTTTTCTACTGATTGGGATACTATTGGAACAATTGTTTCTGGTACGAGTTATCCTCACACAGAGATGTTCCTCATCAGATATTCTTTCCAGATTGCAGTCCATAGCATTTGGAGAGAGCACAATGCAAGGAGGCATGGAGAAGAACCGAAAGTGGCTGCTATTTTGAGCAATCTCATCGACAAAACGATAAGGATTCACCTCCTTGCTGTCAAGACAAAGGGTCATGCGTATTTGGAGAGGAGTCTTCGCGCATGGTTCGGAACGAGACAAGTCCCAAATCAAACTTAAAGTTTTTTGAAGATTTTTTGATTCTTTAGTAGTTGGAGTATATAAATAAAAACAGATGCACTTGATGTAACAGGGTTTTTTGCTTGAATATAATTTTACATTCATTCAAAAAAAAAATTTAGAATTATTTGATTATGTGGGATTAAAAAGATACCTAGTTAGTATTTTTTTTGTTTCATAGCTTTTGATGTTTTAGAAGATTTGCAGTGTTTTAAAATAGAAAATGTTCTAAAATATCAATGCAATGTTTATTTTATTGGAGACCGTTTAACTAATTATATTTTATAGTTTTTCTAATAATTTGTTGATTTAATTTTTTATTTACAGTTTTAATAGTTGTTTAGTAAAAAAGTAATTTTTTAAAAAATTGGTGTTTTTCTTTGTAATATCAAGTATTAGGAAATGGAGGGAGTAACATAATAAGACGACTTAAACTATCGTTGAGAAATCAGATTGTGACTGTGGATATATAACTTTTCTCGAGAAATGAAGTGCATGAAAGCATTTTATAATAGTCTCACTTTATATACGACTGTAAAAGGAAATCTTTGCCACCTTTGCATTCATTTCGTGGCACCCTCTCCACCAAAGCCCATCATTACACTCGTTTGATTACAGTTCATCGTTGCCTACAATTTATATTTATTTTCTGACAGCATAATTAGACTTGGTCACTTTTCATTAACAATCAGTTATGCTACAGAGCTCTCAGCTCTGTTATACTACACAGATGAAAACGAGTAAGTGAGTGGCTTGTAACAAAGTAGCCATAATCGATCAACTAAGTTGAAAGGTTGTTAACAAATTGTTCTTACAAAAAAAGTTATTTACAAATGTAATAATATCCTCGTTAAAAAAGGTTAGCTATAGTTGTTAACAAATTGTAATTGAAATTTATGTTAATTCTGATAAAACAATCTTAATAAACAACTCATATATTTGTCACAAGTTTTCGCTATAGTATTACAATTATACCAATCTCTAGTACTTTGGCAACGACCGAATTTTAAACATAAAAAGTGATTTTAATTTCCATAAAGCATTTACACTGAGAAAGTAATGATTCATGTCTTCTCTTTCGGCGAAAACAATTCTAAATAAACAATAATGTATACAAAAAAGGCAAATTCCATTTATTTAGCAGGCTAGGGACTCCCCGAAACAAACACACCAACATAATAATTTTCTTCTCCCAATTACAATGGCGTCAATAACAATGCAAACATCTATTCTCATGATCTTCACGGTGGTCGCATTAATGTCCGGCGAGAGAGCCATCGCAGTGGACTGCTCCTCGTTGATACTAAACATGGCTGATTGTTTGTCGTTCGTCACGAGTGGTAGTACGGTGGAGAAGCCTGAAGGAACATGTTGCTCAGGTCTCAAGACTGTGGTTAGGTCAGGACCTGAATGTATTTGTGAGGGTTTCAAGAACAGTGCCTCTCTAGGTGTTACTCTTGATCTTGCTAAAGCTGCTTCTCTTCCTTCAGTTTGTAAAGTTGCTGCTCCTCCATCTGCTCGTTGCGGCCGTAAGTTTTCTTTTTCTAGATATTTTATATAGTTGGTTCATATATTTACGGCATTTTATTGTATCTTAGTTTTATAAAATGTTGTTTGCAGTCGCTGTCTCTGCATCTCCACCTGCTAGTGCCCCTGGTATGTTCTCTCATGCTTTGTTCCGCTGCTAAGATATTTTCGGTTCTTTGTTTATTCTGTAATAGTAGATGTGCACTTAAACAGAGTTCTTTTAATTTGGTTTGAGAATTTTGATTCGAATTGGTTTATGATTCGGTTAAAAATGATTTTAAAGATTGATCAATCCGGATCAATTTAGTTGAGTTTTCTAATTGTTACTTTTGGATAACTATGTTCAATGTAACTAAAATCTATTCAAATAAATAAGTGTTTTTGGTTTGTGTTCGGGTATTAATCAAATGCTTTAGATCAAACTGGGGTGCTACATTTATGCAACCATACTTTTTTTTTTTTTTTTTTTGATATCTCTGGTGTCAGTAAGGATGTTAAATCGCTGTGGCCGGGTTTCGAAGCTGGGTGGCGGACACCTCAGCCGAGGTTCCATTACCACCAGGCTACGAAGCCCGGTTTGCAACCATACTTTAAATTCAGTGATACAATTTATTCAAAATATGTTTGAATCATAATGTAAACATCATAATGAATTACTGAATTCGAAATTTGATTAAATTTATACATTTATCTACATATATTTGCGAGCATATTTATCCTTAAATTTTAATATTATATGCTTTCATTAAGAGTATTGAAAATTTTCCAAATAATATAGTGTTGTAATTTTTTTATCTAATACTTGTTCCGTTTCAAATCTGGAACAGTTTAATTATTTCTACACAAACTAAGAAAATATTTAAATATTATATTTTTTTAACTACTGAAATTTAATTAACATATTTTTTTACTAATCAAGTTTTAAAAAAGGAGACAAATCAGTAGAAAAAGTTACTGATAAAACCACGCTTATTTTGTAGCATAATTTTTACTTTAAAATGTCATTTAATATGAAATATAAAAGTTCTTCGATATAA
Source organism: Raphanus sativus (assembly GCF_000801105.2). Taxonomy (NCBI): domain Eukaryota; kingdom Viridiplantae; phylum Streptophyta; class Magnoliopsida; order Brassicales; family Brassicaceae; genus Raphanus; species Raphanus sativus. Next base: position 31,396,342 of record NC_079515.1, on the reverse strand, counting down.
TGATTTAGCATTTTTGGGGTATATGGTGTGAACAGCTTTATCTCCCACGGCCGGAGCAGGTGCGCCATCTTCGTCAAGTGAAGCAAATGCGGCAACTCCAGCGTCAGTCCCTGCCGGGAGTTCCGATGCGTCTTTGGTCTCTATCTCTTTTGCATCTGCTCTATTTATCACCCTCATCTCCTCTTCTTTCTATTGAGTTGTTTAGGTCAATTGTATTGCTTCCGTACTTGAATTGTTTCTTTCTTTTTTTGTTCTGAAGAGTTTGGCCGATTACATTTTCCCTCCATTTGTTTGATTTTATAAATGAGAATTCTCTTTTTAGCTTTATAATCACTAACTAGATTTTTATCCGCTCTTTTAAAGCCCGTTCTTTTAAAATTAATATATATAGTTTATGTTAAATTTATATATACTTTATTTTACTTGATGATTTCAGTAAATAGGTTAATATATCTTATATATATAGCATTAGTTTTATTTTTATTAATATAAAAATTAAAACTTTTTTTTTGAGAAAAAAATGTTTCTTAATATATTGGTTTAACATGTTTCTTATATTTCTATATAAAATTGTGTATGCCAGTATGTGTAACGGATTAATCCTGAAAATTGGAATAGTCAATTAAAGCTTATATATAAAAATATCATATATTTTTGTTTATTATATAAATAATAATAATTGAATTAATATGTTTAGTGGACTATTAACCGTAAATCAGTAATATAAATTTGAATTGATATTTGACTGTAATAACTAAATATTTGTGAGTCCCGCAAATATGTTTAGTGGACTAATAACCGTATAATTCAGAATAAATAATTAGTTGTTAAATAATGGACCAAATATTTATTAACAGAACAAAAATTAAAAATGATCATGTTTTAATAGAGAAGATATTTGTATTATTAGAAAAAATATTGAAACCAATTAAAAATGATCATTTTCCAGATCAGTTTCTCGGAGTGATCTTCATGGTTGAAATTTGGTTAGCTAGGTTCAGTTTCTGATCTTGCATCATTAGGCATGGCGAAAATCTAAAATTTGAGACCCAAACCAATTTTAACCAAAAAAATCGAATCGTATTCAGTTTGAGATATAGATATAATTGAATGGATCATGTAAAGTGATATAAAAATATATCCCAACCCGAAATACTATTACTCAAATCCAAGTAGATATCCAAAAAAAAAGCAAAAGAGTTTCATCCCAAATTCAAATTAATATCTGGAATAAGTATTTTGTTTGTCAACTCTAAATAAGTACTTTAACACTCAAATTTATGTTTATTTTTATATAGTATCCAAAAATATCCAAAGCTTAAAAGTATTTTAACCGAATACAAAATGAGTTAGGAACCAAAATGAAATTTAGATAGTGTTATAAATTTTATCCGAATCCAAAGTATATTACCTGAAAACAATTATGATCCTAACGGATACCCTTTCCGCCCAGGCCTAACCAAGCGTAAATTGATTCGATCAGTGTTCCTTCGATCAGGTTTTCTCCCAAAACTTTACTGTCTTTAGCCTAAGATCGAACAGAGTCTAGTTGAGCTTCTGCCCCTTCCAGTCACATCTAAGTTTCCTAATCAAGTCAACGATGAGCAATCAGAAGAAATTTGAGAGTTCTTGTCGTTTTTGTATTCTTGGTCAACGGTCTGGAAAACGTGTGCAGGAAGACCTTTCTCCCCTTGTTTATCTCCTTCGTCAAAGGTTTGAATCCAATGGCTGCCTTGAAAAGTTCACTCATAAATCTCTTAAGGATTTTTTCTTTTACTCTTGACAATTTACCAAAAAAAAAATGGAATGGCCACGTCGTAGTTTTATTTGGCTGATCCTTCTTTCCGATTTGCTTCTCAGAGTCGTCGTCGGAAACTCAGAAGGTGAGGCTTTAACCGCGATGAAGGAAAGTTTTTCTGATCCTACAGACGCACTCCAAAGCTGGGATAATCAGAACAGTGTTTCTCCATGTACATGGTTTCATGTTACTTGCAATCCTGAGAACAGAGTTGTTCGTGTGTAAGTTCCTCTCTGTTCCAAAAAAAAATTTGAACTGATTCAAAAAAAAAAGTCACTGTTTTGATGTTTGGTCAGTGACTTGGGGAATGCAAAACTGTCTGGTCAACTTGTACCAGAGCTTGGTCAGCTTCCATACTTGCAGTACTTGTAAGTACAAAGAATAGAGAGATTTTCAACAATAATAAAATTATATTATTAAAAATTATAGTTAATGACAGGGAGCTTTATAGCAACAACATTACTGGGGAGATACCTACAGAGCTTGGAGACTTGAGGGAACTAGTTAGCTTGGATCTTTATCAGAACAAACTAAGCGGTCCTATCCCTTCCTCTCTTGGCAAACTAGACAAACTCCGATTCTTGTATGTATCCTTCTTCTCTCTTACATCTTCATCTTTTTTCAGTTTTGGTTAATATTAATGACATGGTATATTACTGTATGTGGGTGGATTAGGCGTCTTAATAACAACAACTTGTCTGGCGAAATTCCATTGTCTTTGACTGCTGTATCACTGCAAGTTCTGTGAGTGTAACTCTGTCTTCATTACTCTAGAAAATATTAGTTGATGGGATCTTGAGTTATGACAAAAAAAAAACAATATCATCCTAAAATGCAGGGATGTCTCAAACAATCAACTCAATGGAGATATTCCTGTTAATGGTTCCTTCTCGCTGTTCACTCCTATTAGGTTTTGCTTTCTTGTCTTGTTCTCGGGTCGGTGGAGATATTCATGATAAATGCGTTACTTAGCTGTCTGAAATTTTATTTGCATGCAGTTTTGCTAATAATAATTTACGGCAGCCTCCAGCATCTCCACCTCCACCTGTCTCTACTCCACCACCTTCACCTCCAGCATCAAGGAGTCGAATGACTGTAGCAGTAGCAGGGGGAGTTGCTGCAGGTGCAGCAGTTCTATTTGCATTTCCAGCCATTGCGTTTGCTTGGTGGATAAGAAGTAGACAACATGATCGCTTTTTTGATGTACCTGGTTAGTCAAACTTTCTTCATCTCTATTTCCCCTTTCCACTAAAACTTCTCTGGCTGATTATTGTTTTTAATGTTTTGCAGCTGAAGAAAACCCAGAGGTTCATTTCGGACAACTCAGAAGATTTTCATTGCGTGAACTGCTTGTTGCTACAGATAACTTTAGCAACAAAAATGTATTGGGGAGAGGTGGTTTTGGGAAAGTTTATAAAGGACGTTTAGCCGATGGCTCGCTAGTGGCTGTGAAAAGACTAAAGGAAGAACGTACCCAGGGTGGAGAGCTTCAGTTCCAAACCGAGGTCGAGATGATTAGTATGGCTGTTCATAGGAACTTGCTTCGTCTTCGTGGCTTTTGCATGACTCCAACTGAAAGATTGCTCGTTTATCCCTACATGGCTAATGGGAGTGTTGCTTCTTGTTTAAGAGGTATCTATCCCACTGCGTACAACATGCAGGTTTTAAAATTATTTATTTTATTATTTATTATATATTTATAAAATAGAGGTATAATAGTCTTTTTTTTTTTTGATGAAACTTCTTTTGATTATTTTCCTCTTTTATGTGTTCTTCTTATGGTTAAAAAACAATCCATTTTATGAGATTTTCCATTCAAATTATGCAATCTTATATGTATCTATCATGTTTTAGAACGACTTGAAGGCAATCCAGTACTTGATTGGCCAAAAAGGAAGCATGTCGCTCTGGGGGCAGCAAGGGGGCTTGCATATTTACATGATCAGTGCGAGCAAAAAATCATTCACCGTGACGTGAAAGCTGCCAACATATTGTTAGACGAAGAGTTTGAAGCTGTGGTTGGAGATTTTGGGCTAGCAAAGCTAATGAATTATAATGACTCTCATGTGACAACTGCTGTACGTGGTACGATTGGGCATATAGCCCCTGAGTACCTTTCGACCGGAAAATCTTCTGAAAAAACTGATGTTTTTGGATACGGTGTCATGCTTCTTGAGCTCATCACTGGACAAAAGGCTTTCGATCTTGCTCGGCTTGCTAATGACGATGATATCATGTTACTCGACTGGGTATGTATGTTTCATGATTTTCTTAAATCATCTTTTTTTTAGAGTACAAAACTGCTATTTTTTTGACGGTGTAAGTGTGTTTTCTTAGGTGAAAGAGGTTTTGAAAGAGAAAAAGTTTGAAAGTATTGTGGACGTAGAGTTAGAAGGAAAGTACGTGGAGAAAGAAGTGGAGCAGCTGATCAAAATGGCTCTGCTCTGCACTCAGAGTTCTTCTTTGGAACGTCCCAAGATGTCGGAAGTGGTGAGAATGCTTGAAGGAGAAGGTTTAGCTGAGAAATGGGAAGAATGGCAAAATGAAGAGATTTTGACAAATGATTCTAACTATCCTCAACTTGGCACTGAATGGTTCATCCCAAGTTCCAATTCCATCATAGAAAACGATTATCCCACGGGTCCAAGATAATAACCCTTTTAGAAAGGGCTCATGGAGGTTCTTCAATATATATGATTCGTGAAGCTTTTAGATGCAAAACCCAACATTCACTTTTACATCTTTAACAAAACAGTAACAGTACAAATTGTCTCTACGATAATTGTTTACGAACCAATAAAAATATATCACCCGTCTTGTTTAGAGCTAAAAGAAAAACGTTAGCGTTCAGTTTAAATAACGGTTGCTTTTCTTTGGTTTTAAAAATGCCACAAACTACATCTTAGTTGATCCTAGTTTGTACAAAAAACTTTTTTGATTTGAATAAATTTAACATTCTTTAAAAAAAAAATTAAATAACGGTTGCTTCATTTCTAAGTAGATAAAAAAGTCTTGCCATGGAAATAAATAAATAAATAGAAACTAAATGATATGAAAACCAAAGCCCTTTATAAAAAAAACCACCAAGAAAAAACGAAAAATATCACCTTTTTGTATGTGTTTATGACTAAAGGTGTCTCATGGTGTTCTCATGGATATCAAAGATTCACATTTGAAAGCTCATTTTTCACTCTCTTTTATTTTCTAATCATTCTTTTTTTAATTATGAAATACTCTCTAGAGAATTTATTGAAAACTTTCTAATAAAAATGTTCTTATAAAAATGTTGCGAATATTTAATAGAATGTAGTGTTTTATATAATGAATTAGCAATAATCATTGTTAGTCCCTTCTCCATTGAAATGGTGCTTCAACATAAAGGTATGAAGGTAACAGAATGTGGTTAGTTTCTGTTAACACGTTTATTTTTTCTTTCCCAATAGTCGAAAAGTAAAATTTACTTTAATTTTATTGCAAATTTATTTTGTTTTGAAAGTATAATTATTCATTATTTATGAATAGAAGTTAAACATGGTCCCAGTCTCCCAGAGCTTTTATTTTTATACATCATAATACACAAGTGGGAGGTATTAAAGGCAAGGTAAATATAAGTCCCGTGATGCGTTCAACTTAATTTGTATTAGAAGCGGAAGAGTGAAAAGGAAAATGCTTGGTTCGAGTGTTGAAGAACCTTCGCAACCTCCTTGATGCTTCAACCATATCGTCTCTACGTCCAAACCCACTGATCCTTAAATATTCTTCTCCACCAGGTCCAAAACCTGAGCCAGGGACTGTAATTATGTGAGTCTTTTCAAGAATCTCAGCAAACACATCCCATGATTTCGATCCTCTAAAGTGAACCCACAAGTATGGAGCATTTACGCCACCATAAACCGTGAGGCCGAGCGAGGTCAGAGTCTCCATTAGTATCTTTCTGTTCTCTTTGTAGTAATTGATCACCGTGCGTATCTCCTATATATCATGTTTAACCAAAGAAAAATAAAGATGATATTGAACAGAAATAAACAAATATTCATATACTAATGCTAAAATATTCAACTTATACCTTAAGGCCAACAGGAGAAAGGCATGCTAATCCACCCGCCTGAGCGATATTTGAAGCTCCATTGAAGGAAGTTGTCACAATGCGATGGAAATCATTTATAATGGGAAAACCATTAGAGTACAAGAGCTCATCAGGGATGATAGTCCAACCAAGCCGAACACCAGTGAAGCCAGCAAACTTAGAGAATGATGAAACTTCAATTGCAACCTAGAAAAATGTAATATGATGAGTGGTTGTGAATATACATATATGAATGTAATGAAAAACTCCTAGGAATATATAAATGAAAACTCGTCTCACCTCTCGAGCACCAGGGATTTCATATATTGAATGTGGGCTGCCATCTTCGATAAATGCAGCATATGCAGAGTCGAAAATAATAATAGAGCCATTGGTCTTTGCAAACTTAACTAGTTGATGTAGTTGTGTTTTTGAAGCCGCATAACCAGTAGGATTATTAGGAGAACAAAAGAAGATGACATCGGTTCTTGGAGTCTTTGATAGATCAGGGAAAAAACTATTTTGAGGTCCACAAGGCATATAGACAATATTTTGGTACTTCTTGGTTGCTTCATGGAAATAACCAGTCTGGCCAATAATCACCCCTGAATCTATGTAAGCCTGATTCCACAAAGAAAAGGCAACATAATTAAGAGGCAAAGACTAACATTCACAAGAAGTTCTCTAGTTTCCATCTTTTAGCCAATTAATCTTTTTATGTCCAGAAATTATAGAAAGAAAGTAAAGATGAAAATATAAAATAAAATCGATGAAATTACGTACAGGGAAGGTAGGATCTTGCACAGCAATTGTGACACCGGAACCTAGGAGTAACTGTGGATGAAATCAAGTAAGCATAACGTCAAGAGATTGTGTTACGTGAAACATCGCATGATCCATACCTGTAGACGAGAAATATCGCTTTGTGCACCATCTGATACAAAAACTTCATTGCTTTTTACGCGCAAATGTCCATAGAACGTATCAGCAATAGCTTTCCTAAGAACCTGGTAAAAAAAATCAATATAGGAAAAGACACTCACTCTTATATAAGTTATATATATGCAAATTAATATCTTTCTTTAGTTTTTTGAAAATATAAAGTAACCGTGCTGATAAGGAAAGACCACAATTACCTTATCTCCTTGTTCCAGCCCATACCCTCTATATCCTTCCACAGTTGATAGGGCATGTGCAAACTGAATGGTCCAAAATGGAACACACTAAATTACTTAACGTTCTACAGATATTATATTACCCTAGTACGTATCACCAATGATTTTGAAATCTCGGATGTGACCAGTTGGACCAGGGTTTGTGCTTTTATTTGAATAAAAGAAGCAAATGATAAGTTCATTCTCAAAAGTTAATAGTTTCTTCACATATGCAAGGAAATACCTGAACAACAGTTAGACAAAGTAAATTGATCTAACCTATCAAAGTCATGCAAGTTAAATAAACTTTACACTAAAAAGAGCACAACAGACGCAATTACAAAATCATAGACATGTGACAAAGAAACATTACTTCTCTTTATTAAAAACATTATTCTTATTTTTTGTTTTTGCCAAATTCTAGCAGCATAATCGGACACGTGTTTAAGAAGAAGAAACAAAGACATCCACAACGCATTGACATTGGCCAAGGATTAACATGATTTTTCTCTGAAAGCCCTTTGTCAAAAAAAAAACATGATTTTTCTTGGTCTCCTCATATAATTCCAATTTTTTCATATCATCATCATAAATATATCTAATATACCAAAACAGATTATATATAAAATACTATTAAGCTATTAGCTAGAGACAAAAGAGCCGACACATGCGTCGACGAGCATAACAACAAATAAGCGTTGAGAAGATGGATAATTTGAAGAACCGAGAAGAGAACGACAGCTGACTTTTGACGTTCGGGATTAAGTCCGGAAGAGGTTTTAAGGTTAACAGTGGAAGTGTTCTAATTCTAGTTTAGACAATAATCGGATTTATGATTAATTGGATTTAACCAAGTTTAAATATGGCTCACTTTGGCTTGTGGATTTGGATAAAACTTAGACCTAATTAGTTAGGCCGTTCTACTAGAGCATTTTCATTTTAGATTTCTCGTCAAGTTTTTAAATAATTAATTAAATATAATATTCTTTTAGGTATGAGTTTTTCAATAAAAAAAAGATATCCAATTAGTAAATAATATCTATTAATTTTCGTATTTTATTAATAGTTGATATCCCTTGTCAGATATATCTAACAAGTTAATAAGTGCTCTTATATATATCACTGCCAATTATTGTTATTCTGTTTGCACTGCAAACTAAAACATCAAACTGAAAACTTAAACGTTAAAATATTTGGAAACATAATTTTTATATTAGGAAAAGGAAAAAAAAAACTAGGAAAACTGGAAGAATGCCATCATACACATTTACAAAATAGAAAGTTTTTTCCATGTAACAATTAAACCCAGCTCTTTTATCAAAAAAAAGAAAACAATTAAACCCAGCTCAACTCGTATCTGTTGCGTTTTTAAACGGTCCATGTACTTTTGGGTTTATTTCATGTATACTTCTTCCTTTTTTTCTTTGAAACTTATTTTCATGTAATTTGTCAGATTTATATTTTACCAAGAATTAGGTTCACTCTAGGGGTCAACCCAAACCCAAGAAAAACTCATTAGGGAACAGATGAAAACCGACAAACGCGCAAATAGAAATTCAAAAACAACAAAAGTACGTTAATCTTACGTTAGACATGTCTGAGGCGATCTGCTTCGGTATAGGCTCTGTTGTATCACCAGTCCCAAGGCTTATTAATTGTACATTTGGATGCTTTTTAACGTGCTCAAGCTCGCGTCTGCTTATCTATATATATATTAACACCATTATAAGTTATAATTTATAACTCCTGACATGTGAAATATGAAACCTCCAATTCCAAATCGGCATATGTAAAATTTTCAATAAAAGTTAGAGAGATCATGAAATTACTTCGGGAAACAAATAGTTGTTCTTTAGTTTCTCCAAATTCACATTGCGGACCAGTTTTGTGCAGCCACCTGAGAAGACAAGACATTAAGACAACAACGAACAGAGAGTGTATCTGAAACCGTTTCAAAATATATGTAGTCTTTGTCCAATTTTTATTGAATTTATCTGATGCATTAAAATATATAATTTTAAAAGGTTCTATTTATATACAAATATACATATATATTGTAAAAATTGGGACTCTGCTCCAGTGATCTAGTTGCCCATGGTAAAATTTGGTTATGACGATAGCGAATAAAAAGTACATACAAATCAGAGTTTTGAGAGTAAAGATGAGGAAATCTTACCATGTTTCTTCAACTCGAATTCTAAACTGTGGAATAAAGAAAGAGTAGTGCAACATATCAGAAAAAACCGATAATACCATAAAGATAGAGGAAAAAACCTTTAGTATATTTCTTGCGTTGCAAATGCGAACCAGTACCTAGACTTGACAATTTTTGATGGAGAAGAGGATAAAGATGACGCAGAACTGAAGAACGTTAGACTGACCATTCTTTAGTTCCAAGTTATAAAAGCTTTGAAGGTGTTATATATCGATGATACAACCTAGTAAGCACGTATATATATATATACTCCAAGCAAGTTCTAATAACCACTATTAAAATGTGATATACACATGTCGATTTCAAGTGATAGAGTGAAGAAATTTCCAAAGCAGCCAATCCATGCACGGCTATTTAGTCAGATGACTTCACACCATGTCTAGTTCTTGTCCATTAAATGTTGGACAAATACATACGAGAACAATAATATTTTTAATAGAGCTCCTTAACTGAAGGTACTTAAAATTCATCGAAAATTCTAGCAAGCCATCATTTGGGGGGATTTTCGTTTTGTTACACGAAGAGGCGTTTTGCATTCAGTACAGATTTTAAACAAATTTTAGATTTATGTTTGTTTTTTTAACTTTCTATTGGAACAGTTAATTTATACATAAGTGCATTATTAAAGGTATAATAAAAAGAGTAACTATATGCTGGTTTTAATATGCGTTAAAACCCTAACACTATAGGGCACTTGATCGAAGATTCCCCTTCCTTCGACTTTGAATTTGCTACGACAAGATCTCCCATGAATCGTTTGCTCTGATACCAATTATTGTTCTTAAACGATAAGTGTGTACTCAAAGATTAATAAAAACTTGACTCTTTTTATTACTTAAGAAACTATCTCAAAACTATAAACATCAACACAACTCTCCAAAACACACACTCAATGCCCTTAACACGAGATTGATATATATAGCTTAATAGTTATCCTAATCCTAAAGGTAAAACACATAATCAGATAATTCCAAATATCTTCTGATCCTTATCTTCTCAAATTTACAAACTCTCTTAGGATTAGGATTACTTCTCTCTCAAGCTAAGTTTACTTCAACAAACACGAAACTTAAGCAAAAAAGAGGCGTTTAGAAAGAAAAAAAGCTTCAAATTTCACGATGAAGCAGGTTCTAGTAGACTAACATTCGGATCCCGAGTTTAGCATAAATGCATTTTGATCACTTTTTAGGGGTCAACAAGTAAGTTTGTGCCACGGTTTCTACTTGGGACCAATTAATTGGATATAACTACTTCGCTAGTTACTTGTTTTTGACTTCTATGAATGTTATCATGTGTAGTAACCAAACCGAGCTTGGAGAAGTTGATGCTCACGACCAAGTGTTGAGATTTATCTCTAAACATAGCAGCTGAATTGGTGTAGGTCATCACAAAGCTTGTTAGCCAATATATACATTCATTATGATCCCCAATCTTATGACGCTAAGGATTAGATGATCCCAATCTTCTACATCCATCTCTTACTGCTTCTCTTGTTTTTAACTTTTTTGCCAAGAAAGCAATCAGTCTTCTTTACCATGTAAATCACCAATTCTTCATTTTCAATGATATTTACATATTTGGCTAAAAAGGAATAATATACTTTGGGATCAAATGGTTATGTTCCACTCTGTAGACCAAGACAAGTCCTATAGCATGTCACCATTAGGTGGACTCGTACCAGTCTTAAAACATTTTCGACAAGTAATCTGAAATGTTTGTCCACCAAGTAATAATAAACCTTTATGCTACTTTAAGTTTACCACAAACTTTGAAACAGATTTTGGTATCTTGATCTAACTAACAGGACTTCAGGAAAGTCGCGTATGAATGGCGTTATGAAATGCTTATGAAATGACTAAGAAGCCTCGTAGAAATCAACATACTTTTTCCTAAAAAAATAAAAATACAAGACTAATATATCTCAACATCATTATAAGAGAATAAAAAACAAAAGTATCAACTCTTTTATAAACCAAACCAGACTATATTTTGATTCTATCAGGAGAACAGTCAATAATAAAGAGGAAGAAAATTCATAATAGTCAATTTATAAATTAAAATAAGTTTGGTAGAAATATGGAATATTCTGAAAGCGAATAATTCCTTTTTCTTTTAAAGAAGTTAGTCGGTCAGAATTCAGGATATAGTACAGATTATAGTTTTATATGATCAGGCCACTACCACTTGAAAACTCCGCAGTCCTTATGAGGTCACCCATGTATCATGAAAACTATAAAAGAAGAAAATTAAAATAATAATTATCATTTATTAAATATTGGGAAAGGAAAACTGCAAATTTGTCGTTATAATATTATAGAAATCGTGGAAAATCATCTCTTCTAGACAAGAAACAATAAAATTTAGGAATCTTGCATCGGTCAAGGAAAAATAAAATTAAAATACGTAACTAAGTAAATAGGCTCTCTTTTTTTTGTGCACAAGTAAATTGGCTCTAAATTTCCAATTTGATATTTTTCCGATTGCTAAATGCTCAAAATTCGTCTAGGCATTTGCATAGATCAGATAATGTTTCCATAATCGCTATTATGTATCCGAACAATATAAATTTACATAAAACACTGAATAATATGAAAACCATAGAGTCTGACTACTATATAAACGCTGAATAAGCGATTTGACTGTATTTTAAAACACAGTCATAGTCATGATATAAGTTGAGTTCAGGTGTCTTTTAGCGATAATGTCTCATATATTTAAGAGGTTTAAAGCATGTGAAAATATGTGGTCTTTAGAACATAATGAAATATCTATCTTATTAAAATAGAAACATTACAACTTCTTCTAGGTGGATTTTAAAGTTGGACCTTATGTAATTAATGCTATATTAATCTACTTATTATTAGACATGCCTTTTTATAAATAATTAATATCAAACATTACCATAGTTTTTCACTTCTTACCTTATTATTATATCCACTACGCATGTTTCCTTATATTACATATATTTTACTATAAGTTAGATACATCCACTAGCATATTATACTATAAGATAGATTATTAATAATACATCTACTAACATATAATACTATACGACAGATTACTAATAATACAATATATTATTTGTATTCATTAACTTGCATCTATCAATATTAACAATACTACGAAGACGACTAACTCTATACTTTTAACCTATAAACCATGATATACTAATTTATAACAAAAAATGATATTACTGTTATAAATTAGTTTTTATAAAAAAATATTTATAGCAGCAATTTGTTATATAAGATAAATTTAATTAAGACCCAAATCTTTTTTTTCTTGTTCAGAAAAAAGAAACCTACGAATATATACCATTAAGTTAGCCAAAAATCTTCCGAATAAATAGTAACTCTCACCAACCCAAAAAAAAATGAATTAAAAATATAACAAAAGATATTATGTTTGAAATTTAGCTCACTAGATCGGTATAAATATGTTCATTTCAGGTATGAGTTTTTCGAGTTCTCAACATTTGGATCTAAGTAGGTATTTGGTTTTTTTTTTTGTCCGGGTTGATTTTTTTGGTTCCGGATCATTCTAACTTTTTATATTATAAATCTTAAATAATATACAACATGTATATAAAATATGTGAATCAAAAGATAAACCTGCGCAGACGCGCGGATCATGATCTAGTTCTTTGTTAAAACAAAATGGAAAGTTATCTTCAAAAAAGAAAAAAATATTTTAATGCATCGAACTTGGGACATGAATATCAATTTCATGTATTAAACCAACTAACTTACACATAGTTGTTTTTTTTTTTTAAATGTGGCCTGTTTTATGTATACAACACTATTTAGACATGACTTTGATTTATATATAATAAAATTCGGACTCTTATATTTTACCTATACATATACCTATACACTACAATAAGTCGTATAATAACTTAATTATTTAATTAAATCAAATATATATTAAAATATTTCAAAAATAAAATACTTAAACTTGTATTAATACAGACTTTTTTAAAAAATTCAATATAAATAAAATATTACTATTAATTTTAGAAAATATAAATATATATATTTTTAAAATACTAACACTTCATAAATATTTAAATAATAAAATTAATTCATAACTAATATTAAATAATATTTTTACATTAATATTAATTAATTTTCCACTTATATACACTATATATAAAATTATAAAATTATATATAGATTCATATCAAATTAAATGATAAATATAGTTAAATAATTTAATCTATTAATTAATTTTGAGTTGTAAAAGTAAATTAAAGTATAATACACAAAAAGACAAAAGTTTCTAAATTCGAAAATACGCTTTAATTCAAAAAAAATCTTTAAAAATAAATATAAAATTAATGATAATTAATTATAATTAAAATAAATTATTTTGAATTTTATATACTAAAATTATATAAATATATATATTTGATTTAGAATAATATAATATTAAAATAAATAATATTTATACAGTTTATAATATATCAAATGATTGATATCTTTACAATTATAGATTTTTACGGGTTACATCATTAATCATGTAATATATTAATCAAATATAAAAAGGTTTTAAAACACATTTATATTAATTTTATGTAAGAAATTGAATAATGCAAGAAATGTTTAGAAATGTATTATTCTGTTTCAATTTTAATTTGTTGAAGATAAAGTAAAATTCCCCAACAAATGTGAGACTATCAAAATAAAAGAATAATTTATTTTTATTATTATATAGTTATGTTTATATAACTTTAATTTGACTATAGAGTAATTAAACATAAAGTTATTAAATTAAATATTATTTTAATTATGATATTACGTTATAGTATAAATTAGTTGATAAAATAACTAAGAATGTTTATTTATGAATTTTTTATCAAAAGTTACTCTTCAAAATTCTAAATATGAATTATATTAAAATCTGAAACTAGCACTTTGATTTATTTAAGAAATTTAAGATTGGAATCTAAATTTATACATGTGTTATAATACTAAAAATGATATTTCTCATATATATATTATTTGCATCTAATTTTTATATATACAAATTAAGAAAAAAATATAATATGATTTTTTTAAAAAAAATTCAAAATTTAACTTAAGATAACTTCTTAAAATAAATAATATCTACATTGAAAAAATTAAAATATATGAATTAAGGATAAACCTATATTTTTTTTAAATAGTAAAAATAATATGGATGGGCCTGTTTTCAGCCATCTTTACTACATTATAATTTTAATTAAATATATACACACACATAATGATAACTAAAAGTGACCGCGAACAAAATAACTAAAATATATATTTTAATAGTTTTACGGGAATTGTATTGACCGTCACAAAAACATGATTTGGTACCTTTTTCTATGTAGACATATAATTTATCAAGTAAATGTTTTAAACTGCTTTACTCATTAAAAAAAAAACTCTCTCTCTAAAAAAATTTGTCTGACCTCTCTCTAAACAAAGACCAGTCGTACGGTGGTTTCCGGCCGACGGAATAGGCTCCTACAGCCACCGTCGGTCCGGCTTTATAGCCTCTCTTTCTTTTCTGTTTCGTTTTTTCGTTTGTTTAGATAGTTATCTAGATTCCGGCGTCGCACCTCTACAGTGGGCGGTCGGCTTTTGCCTCCGTCGTTACGCCTCATCTTTTCAGGCGAACGGTCGGATTTAGGTCTCTACGTCGTACGGTTCTTTCAACGTCGACGGCAGCTATGGTAGAAGTTTCTCGGTGTTCCGGTGGTGGCTCGGTGGTGACTTGGCTTCGCTTCTCGTTGGGAACCTGTCAGTTTTTGGTCTCTCTCCGGAGAAAGAAGCGATGGGGGTGAAAATGTTGACTTCGGTGGCTCGGGATGAGTTCTTGGGATAGACCCGATGAAGCTCTCCATTACAACGAGTCCAGGTGAAGAGGAAGAATTCAGTGGGTCGAAATCTTTGTTCCGGCGGTGTTTCGGTGAAACGATGAGAGCTTTCTCCGGTGGTGATGAAATCTAGGCGGTGAAGACGCGGTTGAAGGGTGACGTGTGCGCCTCGTTTGTGAGGTTTACACGCGTGTCCCGGAGTGAAGTCAGGGTTTGACGCGTGTTCCTTTACGCGGTTTGGCATGACGCGTTTTCAACCGAAAGGTTTGTTCTGTTTGGGCTATTGTTGGGTTCGGTTACTTCGGCCATTGTGTGGACCTTTAATGGTTTATGTATGATGTCCAGATTTGGGCTTTCTAGCCTTTTTAATAATATCAATAGATGGGAAAAAAAACTGCTTTACTCATGTAACTATGTAATTTGACTTAACATGATACACGAATTGAAAATTTTTGTTGTTGTCGACATAAAATATTGTTGACATAAAATATTAGCCACCTTGTACGTTCGAAACCACTTTACTTTTCTTGGACAACCGATACCACTTTTTACAAACACCATAAAAACACATAATACAAGCACTAGATTCGTACATGGAGGAAAATGTTCATACATGGGCCTGGCCCTTTCAGATTTATGCTCAGAAATATGTTTTGACTGAGAGTATCTCCGAAACAACTTCAAATTTAAAGTTTACAAAACTTCAAATTTGAAATCTAAGGATGTCTCTCTCCAAAATAATTTCAAATTTAACTTTAGAACCTTTATATTTTACATATCACATCCTAATAAAAATATTACAGACAAAATTAATTGACAAAATATTATATTATAATAAAAGGGAAAACGCTATTTAAATCCCAAACTTCTAAAAATAAGCCAAAAAAAACTTCAACTTTTTTAAGTAAGCCAAATAAATCCTGAATTTTCAAAATTTTCCCAAATTAATTCTAAACTTCTGTTGACTCAATCATTTTACTCATAGCGAAGTCAACGTTAACTAGACGTAAAACATCTGTTAATTAGTAAAACGGTGAGTTTTGGTGACCCATTAAAATTAGAATTCCTCCCTTCTTCTTCGTGGACTACAAATTTGTGTTTTTCTCGACCATGTTGCTGGTTATCTTATAATGGTGTTTTAGTTATTATAAAACGACAAGGATTGGATTGTGAACCATCACAAAGCATGGAGTTTAGAACCAATACATAACAAGGAACACATGACATAGAGTTTTAGAGTTTTGAAGCATTACATAACAAAAGGGTTAAGGATTATGAACCATTACATAACAAAACAATCATGACACAACCAAAGACAAAGGAGTTTAGGCTCGTGACATAACAAAAGAGATGAAGACCGTGAGTCATTATAACCAATAGAACACTTGATCAAGCATGGGACTGTTGGGCTAAGCTTGAAGTAGCTTGACGAGCAAGCTATTAGTTTCCTATCGAGTTATGGAATAGGAAATTATCTATTTATATGATTCCTAATGAGTTTAGGAAATTGTGAGTTATATAAGGAGATGCAAGGTTGTTGCATAACTTATGAGTTTTGTGATAGAGAGTTGTGAGAGCTTTAGTTTTTGAGAGAGTTTTCTAAAGCATTGTGAGTTTGAGATTATGAGATTGAGAGCTTGAGGTTTTGAGTAGTTTCCTCAAGAGATTAATAAGATGAGTTTCTTATTATTGAGTTCTATACAAATCGAGATTCAATAGGGACTGTTCTTGAAAAAAACCTTGGGAAAGTCCTTATGTTGGTTCCTCCTACAAAAATTGCAAGAATAAGTAAAAAGAAACAAGTTCTCAACAAGAAAAACTGAAACTTAGAAAGCAAATTATACCTCATATTGAAACCTTGGCCGACCCCTTGGCCTCTTTGGTTCCCTTTCAGCTGTCGGATTTCCACACGTTGTTTTGTTGTGGCATGTGTCTAAGCAACTAGAACATGTCATCAAACGTCTCTCTCATCTAAGTTTGTGGACATCCACTTATTACAGCAAGAAAGAAATGAAAACAGAGCAAGCAATTGCAAAACAGAGAAAACATTTATGGAACAGGAGGTGGGTGGCGATAGAAAACCTGCAGCAAAGAAATGGATGTTTGCGAAGATGGCACACTGGAGATGAGACGATCACGAACCAGAGAATTGACACGAGCAATAACCCCGGCTTTGGTTGTTGACGTTTTCTGAAATATACGCATGTTCCTCTCACGCCACACGACATGATGAATAAAGCTCTTGCTCATGCTCACGCTCCTTTGATCATGTCCATCTTAACGTTTTAGCTCGTCTCGTTACAAGCTTATTCCTCTGCATCATCAATACTTTTAAGTCTGCAAGATCTTCACCTCTTTCTCTCTGTAATCACTGGATTTATTTAAGGATTTAGTTGGTTATGAGAATTAGGGCTCACGACTCAGAGCATAGTTCTTAATTCATCAAAATGCACTGTTTTACTATTTAGCAGACGCTTACGTTTATTTAAAGTTTGACTTCGATATGGTTAAAACTTAAAAAGGCTGAGTCAATGGAAGTTTAGAATTAATTTGGAAATTTTAAAGAAGTTTAGGATTAATTTGGCTTGTTTAGAAGTTGGAGCTTTTTTAGCTTATTTTGGAAAGTTTGAGATTTAAACGGCGTTCTTTTCCTATAATAAAAGGGTAACTAGATTTTGATCCGCGCTTAAAAAGCGCGGGATTATTTTTGTTGACATATTTATTACCCTATTTATTTGCTCACTAATATGTTTGTACGCATTTGGTTTTCGGTTTGGTTCTAATTTGTATTTTTTTTTTGTTTTCAGATTCATTCCAGTTTGATTTCCATTTCTTGATTCAAGAAATATAAGAATCGTTCGGTTATTTATGAATTTGGATTTGATTTTGGTTTGGTTAACTTAGTTTTTGGTTTGGTTCGAATAACAATGTTAAGAACCCGTTAAAATTTTGAGTTCAATTCGACTATGGTCCGGTTCTTGTTTTTAGATAATTTAGAGTAATTGGGGTAAAAATGATCGAATTTTTGGAAAAATAACGGTTAATTCAGATAAATATAGATATTTTAGCTAAAGAGTAATCGAGTGATTCTATTCTACCAGAAAATTAAAATAATTTTAAATATTTTGGATAAAAAATAGTATGAAAATTCATCTTTTGGGTAGAAATATAAGAATTGTTCGGTTATTTATGAATTTGTATTTGATTTTGGTTTGGTTAATTTGGTTTCCGGTTTGGTTTGGAAAATCATTAAAATTTCGAGTTCAATTCGATTATGGCCCAGTTCTTTTTTTTTTTGGATAACTTAGAGTAATTAGGATAAAATGATGTTTTTTGAAATTTCAGAAAAAAATAATGGATAAGTCGGATAAATTTAGATACTTTGGATAAAAAATATTCGGGTGATTCTATTTTAGCATAAAATTAGAAATAATTTCAAATATTTTGGATAGAAATAGTAGGGAAATCCGTTTTTGTGTAGTTCAGTTTATAGATAGTATTTTAGAATATTTTATCATTTTAAAATTAAATCTAATAAATATTTTAAAAATATATAGACTGTATTTTGAATATTTGGATATCCATTTGGTTTTTAGTTTGGTTTTGATTTGGTTGTAGTTTTTCTGTCCCAAGATATATGACTTGTTTAGATATTATAAATATTAATCCGGTGTTGATTTTATTTTTTTGAATTGGAAAATACTATTACTAAGAACATAATAATAAACTAAATTTATTTTAAATGTTTGGTAAATATTATATCATATAATAGATACTTTGGCTAAAAAAATATTCAAGTGATTCTATTCTAGCAGAAATTAAAAATAATTTCAAAAATTTTGAATAAAAATAGTAGGGAAATCCTTTTTTCTGTGTAGTTCAGTTTATAGATAGTAGTTTTAGAGTATTTTATCATTTTAAAATTAAATTTTATCATTTTAAAAATATATAAACTTTATTTTGTTTATTTGGATATGCATTTGGTTTTTATTTTGGTTTTAATTTGGTTTTAGTTTTTCTGCCCCAAGATATAAGAATTGTTTAGATATTTATAAATATTAATCCGGTGTTGATTTTATTTTTTTAATTTGGAAAATACTATTACTAAGAACATAATAGTAAATTAAATTTATTTTAAATGTTTGGTAAATATTATATCAAATAAGTATACTATTATAGTAATATTATTATACTTATAGAAATCTATACTCAATTATTCATTTAATTAGGATTACATATTGAGAATAATTGATATATTCTGAGGTGGACAGTAAATACAAAAAAAATTAACATATTATAACCTACCATATATTTTCGATTGTAAATAAGGTGGAGTCTATAATTTATTTTTATATATCAGTTATTTATTTGGTTGTTATAACTAAAGTCTATAGCTTATTAATTAAAATTAAATGATAATGACACTTTTGTAAATAGTTTAAAAAATCAAGGAGATGTCTGAAAAATGTCTGTTGTTTTAATTGTATTGATTTTATGTTTTTACCCGGAATTTAAGTATTGTAAGACTTTTATAGTGTACATCTAATCCAGGTGATAGTGGTTCAAGGGAGAGCTCATTTACCACTTTGACCAACATATCCTAATTTATCTTACTTATTTGGATGAGTTAAGCACTCTAAGCTACATGAGTAATGGTCAAGCATTGTGAACGAAACTGATATAAATTTATATAAATTCTACAAACCAAGATGATAATTCTGCATCTACATGAACAACAAACAACAATTGTTTTCTTGCACTGCGTGTAAAATTGTCCAGCTTTGAATTATGTCTGTAGTATATGAATAAATTTTGAGTTGTTGAAACTTATCTTCAGTATCTTTTTATTTTTCCAAACAATTTGTAAAAACTAGTCATTTTTCTGGTTCCAAACCATCTTCACCAATTGAAAACAATATGTTGCAAATATAATACTCCAAATGAGAACTTTTATTTTTAAATAAAGTAGCGACTAACTCGCTTTTGTATTACTTGTTCCCATTAAACCATCAAAACTTTTCAATATGTTATACCATCTTTGTTTAGAATAGATTTCCTGATTATTCTATGATCTATCCATAAAACACTATCTACCTATGATAGATGGTACTATTACTTATACTGGTAATCGAATTTGATCAATTCCCTAAATAAGTGAAATAAGTGTCTCATCCCAAAGTAGCGACTCCATTTAAGGGGTGATGTTTAAGTGCTAAAACATGACAATGCTAGAAAAATGAATAAGTATGTTGGTGTAACAAAAAAAATAAGACGGGGAGATTAAGCATACTGTTTTTCTGTTTCGATTATAACGTATGTTTTGGCAAAAAAAAATCACTAAGATAATATGGCGTTCATGCTGTTTCAACGGGATTATTATTACAATTTCACTCTTCGTGTAGTGTGTGCATACCTTTGTCATTACCAATACCAGTGCTTTCATTTCTTCCGGAAAATGTATATATATGAGTTAAGAGTCTCATAGTCTTTTTTTTGGAAGCTTCAGGTAGCACGTGAATGTATGGAGCATCTAAGGCAACTATTAGTTGAAGCACCTTCTGAAGTTGAAACCCGTTCAGAACTATCTGGAGCATCTAAGGCAACTATTAGTTCAGATGTTGTTGGTGGCATAGCATTGCTGCAAGAGTAAATCCTGAGTTAATTTTATTAGCCAGTCGAAGTTCTAACAGTACAATCTGCAACAGAGGTTGAGAGCAAGCAAACAAACGCGGATATTAGTGAAGGCGTTTCTACAATTCTACTTTCTACTCCCTCTCAAGTTCCCCTTTCAAGGTAACACTAGGAAGATGCTTTACTTTGTTCCAGTTCTTTTCATAATCTCTTCTGCTTAGTGAGTTATAGACATTCTCAGGTAAAATATTCATATTGTATCACCCGTATCAAAGGAAACTGCAAAATCAGGTAAATCACACAAAGTCAATACTGTCTCTTTTTTTTTGAGCAACTGTCAATACTGTCTCTTTATGTGTGGAAATTGTTTTATATGTTGTGGAGAAGAAGATATTATGTGGTCATGGCGGCCTTTCTCCAGCTATTATGACTTGATCATGTTGATAGAACCACCTATCTCTCCACACTGATATAATTTTTTTAAAGCAAAAGTTCATAGGAATAAAAGTTAAAGATTAGATCCAGTTTGTCACTTATATACTCCCTAGACTATCAATCAATTAAAAAGATAAATTCATTCGAGTCAATGATCATGGGCTTTGGTGGCCCAAGTGAGAAAAAAACCCATTGGAAAAAAGAAGAAGCAATGATATAGACCACGTCAGCACGTGCAACCCTCTCCAACTACTCTTTCGTGCTTAGCTGTCCACTCTCTCTCTCCTCTTTCCCCCACTTGTCGTCTTCCTCTTCATCATCTTCTCCTTCTCTCTTCCCCCATCTTCCGTATTTTATCTCTCTCTCTCTCTCTCTCTCTCTCTCTCTCTCTCTCTCTTTCGATCTCAGTCCCCCAACCAAACGATTGTGATGCCTACTTGGTGGGTGAGGAAGTCGGGAAAGAACAAAGACGATTCCCACCACCTCCTTCAAACCCAAACTCGCTCCGTCTCCGATAAGTCTATCAGAAGAATCTCCGCAGATAACAAATCCAGCCCCGATCCGGTCACTCCTTCTCGATGCACCCCGCGCTGCAGCCGCGAATTCGCCGGCGGCGCTTCCGGCTTCTCCGACGAGAAGAGATGTCACCCTCTCCCTCTCCCGTCGCTCTCCGCTTCTTCCGTTCCTAGCGATCAAGCCGCCGGTGGATCGGTTTCTGGATCGGCTTCTGTCTCCAGCGTTAGCTCGTCTGGATCGGCTGAAGACCAGAGTCAACCCACTGCTCCTAGGTTCGATTCCCTTCTCTCTCCTTCCTTTATTGATTTATTGATTGAGTGATTGATTGATAATCTGTGTGGTTCTCTGAGCAGGAAATCTAATGCTGCTGCAGCGGTTTCACCAAAGGCGGGAACTAGACCTACCTCTCCACTGCATAACAGATTCTCCGGGATGACGTTAGAGTCTTCTTCTTCTAATGATGGAGGGAGGTCATCTGAGTATCATCCTTTGCCTCTCCCGCCGGGATCTCCTACAAGCCCCTCCGTTGTGCTTCCGTGTTCTCCTACCAGCCCTGCTTCTGGTGTGCAGCAAGGGGGGTCTTGGATTGTAGGAGGAGGGTCGTCGGAGACGACGACGACGGCCTCTCCTCCTTTGGGGGTTTCCAAGTGGAAGAAAGGGAGATTTATTGGGAGTGGCACCTTTGGCAAAGTCTATCAAGGCTTTAATAGGTGATACACTGATACTCTCTAATTGGCTTAGTTTTTTTAGATGACAAGAGTTGATGCTAGCTTACTCTCTAGGCTATGAATATTTGATGTCTGGGGTCAGTTGCTCTCTTATGCTAGTAACCAGAGTTGCTATGTGTGATGATGAGTTTGTGGGGGTTTTACCAGTAATATGGTGTTGAAATCTTCTTTTTCTTTTGATGCTTCGTGTCCACAATTACTTAGATCAAAAATTGAAGGTTAGTTTCACCTGCCATCTAGATTAAGGCAATAGTAAGCACAATTTTTTTACAATGCTAGCTCCGTTTACATATATAGAGTTATAACTTTGTAGCATCCACCTCTCTGAGTTGTTTGGTACGTTCATAAAACCTTCTTTTTTTTGCGGTTCATATAGTGAGGAAGGAAGAATTTGTGCTATTAAAGAGGTCAAGGTCATTTCTGACGACAAAAACTCAAAGGAATGTCTGAAGCAACTAAATCAGGTTTGTTTAGATCAACCTTATCTTCTGTATATGTCTCAAACACTCTTGATATTGGTCAACGCCTGTATTAACCAGACTAATTTGATTTTGCAGGAGATAACTGTGCTGAGCCAGCTTTGTCATCCGAATATTGTTCAATATTACGGAAGTGAACTGGTATGTGTCTGTCAATCTATGTGAGCTTCAGGAAAAGAAGAGATCATATATGCGTGCTGCGTTTGAGCAGCTTAATATTGTTATATGGAAACAATACTGAAGCCTTCGCTGGACATGTGTTTTGGATTTTTTTTTTTTATGGTTGTAGAGTGAAGAAACCTTGTCCGTCTACTTGGAGTTTGTGTCAGGAGGCTCAATCCATAAACTACTCGCGGAGTATGGTGCTTTCACTGAACCTGTTATCCAAAACTACACACGGCAGATTCTCTCCGGGCTTGTCTATTTACATGGACGAAATACAGTGCATAGGTAGTCTGGCTGTAATATCCGAAACTTCAGTGGCCGCTTCTTGGAAATATATAATAAAACATTATTTTGATCTAACAGGGACATCAAAGGAGCAAATATATTAGTGGATCCAAATGGTGAAATCAAGTTGGCAGATTTTGGGATGGCCAAACATGTAAGTATGAATAAATATTCTTTTAGTCAGCAGAAGATATCAGCTTATTTTATATTTCTTGAAAATTATGCTTTCTTTCTGCAACAGGTAACAGCCTATTCTACTATGCTTTCTTTCACGGGGAGTCCTTATTGGATGGCACCCGAGGTAGTTTCCCATTTCTTTTTCATGAGAAGTTCTTGCGAGGGACGGACATTATGTTCTTGCAGCTGATTGATAGAAAAATCACCTCATGCTTCTGTTTTCTTCCAGGTTGTGATGCACAAAAACGGCTACACTCTTGCAGTCGATGTGTGGAGTTTGGGTTGTACTATTCTCGAAATGGCAACAGCAAAGCCACCTTGGAGCCAGTTTGAAGGGGTATACATGATACTGAAGACTGGGACATATATCTTTTTATTCACTCATCTCTCTAACTATTCTAAATTCCAAGTTGTCTACTATCTTTGCCAGGTTGCTGCAATTTTCAAAATCGGGAACAGCAAAGACATGCCAGAAATACCTGATCACCTTTCAAATGATGCAAAGAATTTTATAAGACTATGTCTGCAACGAAATCCGACAGTGCGTCCTACGGCTGCTCAGCTTCTAGAACACCCTTTTCTACGTGTACATTCACCGAGAGTGGCTAATACCAGCATGCACAAAGATGTCCCCCCACGTCCCTATGATGGACCCTCCTCACTGGTATGTGTACATTTATCTATGTGTTTGACTTCGATTTCCTTCTAACTTCGATTTCCTTCTTGAGCAGCCTACAAGGGAACCACCTTTTTCAGGGAGACATCCTGTCTTTCATCCTATAAAGAGCCCTAGGTAAAAAGGGCTTATGCCTAAATCTATATAATAATGCTTGGTTGTGTCAAAACTAAACCCGTCTTTCTTTCGTACTTTGCAGCAGAGAAAACGTAAGAGCCATCACATCCTTGCCAGTATCTCCATGTGCAAGCCCTTTAAGGCAACTTGGACCAGCATACAAAAGTTGTTTCCTGTCACCTCCTCATCCCTCTTATGCATTTCCCGTGCACGAAAGTGGGTACAACCAAGCTGAGTTTGCTGCAAGTCCATTTAGGTTCAAGAAAGACACATCGATAGAACCATCCAGTTACAGAGCCCAGGCGCCGAGTTCACCCTTCAGATCAAGACTGGTGTAGATCATTAAAGTGAAGATTGAGATTTTGAGAGAGCCGCATCCGAAAGAGTTGGCCCAAGGGATCAATGTACAGACAGTGTCTTTCTTTCTCTAGACCCTGGAACTTTAGGTGTGTGTGGGTGGGAGAATCAGAATTGGAACAAGAAGAGGAAGGGTTTAAGTGTAAACTGGGGCACAAAAAAAAGATGTAAAAAGCAACATGAAAATGAATACAAAGATTATAGAAGCGAGGATTAAAGATAATAGTAAGTTGTGTTGTTATACAAAGATGATATTCAGTCTTGTCTTCTCAAAAAACAACCAGAATGTTGTATGGCTTTACCGTGTGAATATTTCTTTTAGAAAAATTCGATGAGTTTGATTATTTCTAATCTTTTGGGTTTTTGACTTAGTCTCGTATTCGTTTACCACTTACTGGCTCGTGGAGAGGATTACGTCAAATGTCAACGGTATAGTACACGGCATGTATCACTCTTGCCAAGGAAAAACTTCGCTGAATTTACACAATGTTGTCGGCGTAATAAAAGTTGCCAAAAAATAAAGAAGAGAACATACTTTTTTTTTTGTGTGCAACCTTTCATTTCATTAACTTAAACTTCAAACATATAATAATTAAAGGGAATTATCTATCCTCTTTGATTACAATAATGAAACTTAAAAACAACATAAGTTAAAATAGATAGTTTCTCTGAGGAGATTGACAGCGAAGATAAGACACTGCTCAACATCAAAGTTTCCGCAGTAAAAGATGATGCCACAAAGGAAGTTGTCGCTGAGTGAGAAGAGGATGAACATGCATCCTCGATGATCCAAGCAAGTCCTGCACTCTTCATCAATGGATTCCAAATAGTAAACAAAACTCCAGCAATCACCAAGTCATAAACAATCAATAGCCAGTCCCCAAAGCTTCCGTAAGTTGAAATTTGGAAGGAGATAGAGTTGAAATCAACTTTCTTTAGACCCAAGACCATGATATGGTCATAAAACACACGCAAGGTTAAAACCAAGGCTGAGCTTTTCAAGACTTGCAAGAACAGGGTATACGTCTCACCTTTATAGTAGAGGGAACATGGAAGAGTGATTCTCTCCCAGAGGAGAGGATGATAATAGTGATCTCTCCCAAAGGGAGGAAGGTAAGATTAATTTCTCCCAAATGATGGAAGATGAAAGCACAAAGCACTTTTTGCCGGATGGAATTGAGTAATATGTTCTGATGCAGACTAAGGTTCCTCGCGAGAGGTTGTCGGATGAGCCGTCGATAGGATTGGCAGATCTGGAGGCGGCTGAACATCGCTGGCGGTAGGCCAAGATCGGGACATCTGAAGCTTGCAACTGTAGAGGATGTCTGATTCGGAGATAATACAGAGCACTTGTTGAACGTTCTTCAGGGCTGAGACCCGAGTAAGCACCGGGCTTTGCAACTGTGAACGGTACTGGTGTTGAAAGGTGATTGGTCTTTGGGTCTTCTGACAAGAGTCGATTCGCTTCAGAGGATGAGGAGTATAGTTCAGAGCAACTAAGGCTCGTAGATCCGACAAATGAACATCGGAAAACTCCAACATAAGAGCTTCGTTCACAACAAGGTAGATTAGAGTAGGTCTTCCCCATAGAGAGAAAGTTCAACGCCCGCAAGGACGAAGAGAAGAGCAGATCTGGCCGTACGGTGGTATTTGGAGAACGAGATATTGAAGTACAAACGCAACCCTCAAAAGCCAGATCTGATACAAGTGCAGCTGTGACGGACGGAGCTGGACTACAAGTGAGAAACAAGAGCCAACAGGTTTGGATATGGCAGGAACGACAGCTTGCACAACCATGAACAAAAGAAGAACTTAAGAAAACTAAGAACAAGAGAAAAACTTGGAGCAAATCAACAAAGAAAACAAAAGAGGAACTAAGATAGAGAAACAGAGAGAAAGGACGGTGACGCCGGCGAGCTAAGGAGCTGCCGGCGTCGGAAATCATGGAAGAAACGACTGTCTCGATTTCTGGGCTTGGGAGAGAAAACTGTTGGGATTGTTAAATTCCGTGTCCAACTCTATATTA
Source organism: Raphanus sativus (assembly GCF_000801105.2). Classification (NCBI taxonomy): domain Eukaryota; kingdom Viridiplantae; phylum Streptophyta; class Magnoliopsida; order Brassicales; family Brassicaceae; genus Raphanus; species Raphanus sativus. The sequence goes on along the minus strand of NC_079515.1, from coordinate 31,369,675 downwards.
TCCGATTAGTACGATATTGTTCACTTTGGGCCTTAATGACAAGCCCGCATGGATTTACTTTTGGTTTCCTTCCCAAAAGGCCTCGTACTAATTAGAGTTGGACTTCTCTTTATATATTAGATTTTCTTTTGTCTAATATCCGATGTGGGACTTTGTTTGATATCTCACATTCTCCCTCTCAAACTAAGAACCACAACTCATCTCTTGTGTGTTTCCTAATCACAGGGCTTTCCTTTGAGAATGCTTCTCCCACAACATCGTAGGTTCCATGATCTTCTGACGTTTCTGCAAACAGACCTTCTTTTTCTTTTTATACCCGTTCTTACTTAAAGGGTATTTTTGGTCTTTTGCATCTCTTCGTCAAACCGCTCTGATACCAATTGTTGGGATTGTTAAATCCCGTGTCCAACTCTATATTATCCGATTAGTACGATATTGTCCACTTTGGGACTTAGTGACAAACCCGCATGGATTTACTTTTGGTTTCCTTTCCAAAAGGCATCGTACTAATTAGAGTTGGACTTCTCTTTATATATTAGATTTTTCTTTGTCTAATATCCGATGTGGGACTTTGTTTGATATCTCACAAAAACGATAGAATTTTTTCCTTATTTTAAGAAGAGAACATACATGATAGGAAAATCAAGAGATAATGAGGTCACTCAGATCCCTTCTTGCTTTTAACAGCCAGTAGTAGGGTCTCTTTCGGTTGTAAAAAGCATAATAATAGTGAATAAGAGATTTAAATTTTTTTAAAAAATTCTGTAATCTATAGACTGAAGTCGGCAAAGAGATTCTCAAGTCGACAGAAAACGCTTTTAGCCAAACATATCGTCTGATGGGTTTTAAGTACGGAGCAAAACTCATTTCCAACAATAAAGCTTTTTCAGTTTCGGTTCATGTTTGGATGTTTGTGGATTTGATTCGGTTTAAATATCCATTTAAATTATGTAAACAGACTCAAACCATTTGGGTGCCACTTACTTCTTGACATATTACAGAAGTGCCACTTTTGTTGATTTCAATATTACAGGAAGTGCCACTTACTTTTGACATAATTATTTTAGTTCTTTGGTATTCACCGCAATTTCTCTAAAAAAAAGTATGCATAGAGCAACACGTGACTCTTTCACATCTTGGGAAAGTTACAGCGGAGTGAGAAAGAACAATTGCATGTGAACCTCTCTGTTTCTCTCTCTATGATATAAGAAAACAAACAGCCCGTGAACCATAACTTAAGTCGTCACTTAAATCCAATAGAAGCTACAGAAAACCAAGCTGTCCTTTTGAACACCTAACTTATCAAAAGATTTTATTATTAGTTATAAAAACAATTAGAAGAATAACTACGTAAGACAAATAATTGGTATCGTACTTATTACTTGTCCTTTCTCTCAAGCATTGGAGAATCAGAGAAAAAGAGTGCAAAAGCTTCATCAATGGAGAAGGAAGGATGTGAGATCGAAGCTTTTGATATTGATTACAACATCACTGAACGGAAGATTAATGTTAATCCTTTCAGAATCTTTACAAGGAAGCCGGTGCTGGAAGCTGACCAACCGGTTAAGACAGAGGAAGAGACATGGAAGCTGGAGGATGGAAGAACCTGCAAGAAAGTCAAGCATGTACTAAAAGGAGTGACCTGCAGAGCCAAACCATGGGAGATTCTCGCTATTGTTGGTCCAAGTGGTGCAGGGAAGTCTTCTCTGCTTGAAATTCTAGCTGGAAGACTGATCCCTCAAACCGGATCGGTTATTGTCAATCAGAGACCGGTTGACAGAGCCAATTTCAAGAAAATCTCTGGTTACGTCACACAAAAGGACACTCTGTTTCCTCTGCTAACGGTTGAGGAAACCCTTTTGTTCAGCGCCAAGCTGCGTTTAAAGCTCCCTGCAGAGGAACTGAGATCACGGGTTAAGTCGTTGGTGCGTGAGCTTGGTCTTGAAGCTGTATCCACGGCTCGTGTGGGAGATGACAGCGTCAGAGGGATATCAGGTGGGGAGAGACGCCGGGTCTCTATAGGAGTTGAAGTTATTCACGACCCCAAAGTTCTGATACTTGACGAGCCAACCTCTGGTCTTGACAGCACTTCTGCTCTTCAGATCATAGACATGCTCAAGCTCATGGCTGAAACAAGGGGCCGGACCATAATTCTGAGTATCCACCAGCCGGGTTTTCGTATAGTCAAACTGTTCAATTCTGTTCTTTTGTTGGCTAACGGCTCGACGCTGAACCAAGGCTCGGTGGATCAGCTTGGGCTCTACTTAAGGTCAAACGGTTTGCAGCCTCCTCTCCATGAGAATATAGTCGAATTCGCCATCGAGTCAATCGAAGCCATCACTAAGCACCAAAGGCTACAGCAAAGCAGAAGAGTAGCAGCAGCCCATCATGTCCTAACATCATCACAAGGTGAGGGGAGAAGCGGCAAGTTCACACTACAGCAGCTGTTTCAACAATCAAAGGTCGCTGATGTAGGAACCATGAAGATAAGTAAGGAGTTCACGAGAGATTTCGCGAATTCGAGACTCGGAGAAACTATGATACTCACTCATAGGTTCTCCAAGAACATTTTCAGAACCAAGGAGCTGTTTGCTTGCAGGACGGTTCAGATGCTAGGTTCAGGGATTGTTCTAGGTCTGATTTTCCATAATATTAAGGATGATTTGAAAGGCGCAAGAGAAAGAGTCGGACTCTTTGCGTTCATATTGACGTTCCTGCTAACTTCAACGATAGAGGCACTCCCTATCTTTCTGCAAGAAAGAGAGATTCTCATGAAGGAGACCTCAAGTGGAAGCTACAGAGTTTCTTCATACGCGGTCGCTAATGGACTTGTTTACTTGCCGTTTCTGCTCATTCTAGCGATTCTGTTCTCCATCCCGGTGTACTGGCTGGTGGGGCTGAACCCTAGCTTCATGGCTTTCCTGCACTTTTTGCTACTAATTTGGTTGATCCTCTACACAGCAAACTCAGTGGTTGTGTGCTTTAGTGCACTCGTTCCCAACTTCATCGTTGGGAACTCGGTGATTTCCGGTGTGATGGGCTCCTTCTTTCTCTTCTCAGGCTACTTCATATCGAAGAATGAGATCCCTGGTTACTGGATTTTCATGCACTACATCTCTCTGTTCAAGTACCCTTTTGAAGGGTTTTTGATAAACGAGTTCTCTAAGTCGAGCAAGTGTTTGGAGTATGGTTTGGGAAAATGTTTGATGACAGAGGAGGGTCTACTGAAAGAAGAAAGGTATGGAGAGGAAAACAGGTGGAGAAATGTTGTGATCATGCTATGTTTTGTCTTGCTCTACAGGTTTGTTTCCTATGTGATTCTAAGGTGTAGATGTTCACAAAGAAGTTTCAAAACCACTCTTGTTTAGATGTGGTTACAATAATGTCTTTTTTTCTGAAAAACGTTGGGTTATAAGTTTGTTCAAATGTTTAATTTACTTAAAAAATGTAAAAGAAAGTGTATTAATGCAACCATTTGATTCTCTATCATTTCTATTTCCTTAAATTTTCAACCAAAAAAAAAAGTAAACAAAAGGGACTTACAAGGCATTGTCATAAAGAAGACCAGATGAATAATCCATTTCCTCAGAGGAGATTGATCCTGTTTCGGCGTTACCTTGTTCCTGTCTCATCTCTGCTATTAGAATATCAAGAAGCGAGTGTATCTGCTTTTTGCGAGGATGTCTTTTATCTTTAACCATGAAAACATGAGAACGTCCTTGTATCTCTATCCAACTAAAACCTGGCTGCTTTGTGACTCCTCCTTTCCTCATCGACTTACGCACATTCATCACATCCTCCCATTGTCCATTCTCAGCGTACATGTTGGAAAGAAGAACGTATGGTCCTGAGTTTGACGTCTCTACTTCAAGAAGCTTCTCCGCAACGTACTTACCTAACGTGAAGTTCCTATGAACTTTACAAGCACCAAGCAAAGAGCCCCATATAACTGAATCTGGTTCCATAGGCATCATCTCCTCAATCATACTCTTCGCTTCTTCCAGAAATCCAGCTCGGCCGAGTAAATCAACCATGCAAGTATAGTGATCCCTTAGAGGAGCCACACCAAAGTCTCTGGTCATAGATGAAAAGTAATGCCGCCCTTCGTCAACTAATCCAGCATGTCCACACGCAGAAAGAACACCGATCATGGTAATGTGATCTGGTTTTTCCCCAGAAGCAAGCATCTCTCTGAACAACTCAAGAGCCTCGTTTCCATAACCGTTTTGCGCGAATCCAATAATCATCGCGTTCCAGGAGACGCAATCTCTCTCCACCATCTTCCTAAACACGAGATAACCATCTTCCACACAGCCACATTTTACATACATATCTATCAAGGAATTGCCAACGAATATATCAGTTTCTTCACCGGACTGAAACTTAAACCCGTGCTTCAACACATGCACATGAGCCTGCATGCCGAGATGTAACTCTGCAAGATCCGCACACGCCTTGAGAATATTAGCAAAGGTATAGTGCGTTGGGGATACTGACTCCCTCTTTAACAGACAAAAGAGACTAAGAGCCTCTTCGTTCTCCCCGTTCTGCGTATAGCCAGCGATAAGCGCATTCCACGAAACAACATTCCTCTCTGTCATCTCGGTGAACATGAGCCTAGCAGCCTTAGTGCTCGCAGCCATTGCGTAACCACTGACCATGGACGTCTCAGCGATTACGTTTCTGATAGGCATGCTATCGAATACGATCCTAGCCTCTTTTACCCTGCCGCACTTCGCATACATATCAACAAAAGCATTGCTTAGGATTATATCATTCCTTAACTTAACGTCTTTAGCAACACGTCCGTGAACTTCCCGACCAACTTTAACCGCAGACAAGCTCGCGCATGCGCTAACCACACTTGCTAACGTAACCTCATCCGGCTCAAAACCAGATCTCAACATCAAACGGAAAACATTGAGAGCTTCCGCTACAGGACCGTTCTGTTCATAACAAGTAATCAAACTATTCCAAGTGACGACATTTCTACGACCACCACCCATCTCATCAAAAACCTGCTGAGCATCATCAACCTCTCCGCATTTGGAATACATGTCAACAAGAGCGGAACCTATATGAACATCAGACAACAAACCAGGAGATTTGGCAATCAAAGAATGTATCTGCACACCTCTGCTCACATCAACTAAGCTAGAGCAAGCACTTAGACCACTAGCGCAAGCATACTCATTCAGCAAGAAGCCTCCTTTATGCATCTCAGCGAGGTAACGCAAAGCCTCTTCGCACCTATCGCTCTGAGCGAACCCGGAAACCATGGAGTTCCAAGTGCACTGATCACGCTCGGGCATCGAACGGAAGAGAGAATCGGCTTCTTCCAAGAGCCCTAGCTTGGCCAGAGCCGTCACGAGAGCGTTCCAAGTGTAGACGTTTCGCTGAGGCATTTCGTCGAACACTTTGCGTGCGTCGCGGAGTGATCCGCGTTTCGCGTAGGCGTCGATGAGACGGTTCTGTATGAAGACCTCGTTGGAGAAAGGGGATTTGGTGATGGAAGCGTGGACGGCACGGACGTAGTTTGGGGGTAGTTTGGATTTGATGCATGAGTCGAGAAGATTTGCGAAGGGTGAAGAGTTTGAGAAAGAGGCGAGTTTGAGAAATGAGTTTCTAGCCATTCCATTGTCGTTTTGGAGAGATGTTCTCAAACTGGATTTGGATTTCTCATCTTCTGTGTGCACAGAGTGAGTGAGTTCTCTTGAACAAAAAAGGCGGGTTTTAATCTGATTCTGATGCTCAACCGAACCGAACCGAACATCAGATCCGGTTATATTATTCGCCTAATTTAGAAATGAACGGTTCGGCCCGGTTGCGACCGGTTAGGCTTAAGCCACCTCAGTCTATGGAGCTGGCCTGGTTATAGAGATGTCAGACGGGCGGTTAATCCGCGTCCAATCTGTAATATAGGTTCAACTAGACATGCGGTTGGCCTATAGTAAATCACCCCGTATTACTAAGAGGTTTTGCGGGCCAATTGTAAATCTACATGAATTCATAATATTTAGTCTATTAGCACATAAACCGATCAGTATCATGAATTAATCAACATGTTCTCTTTTGAATATGAATGCTATATTCTACTATTCTCCTCTTACCTGCCTGTTTAGTTTAAATTTTTTCTGGCTTGCCATGCAAGGAAATTAGCTCCTGATGCACAGTTAGGTATGCCCAACTTTGTTGATTTTCAAATCCTTAATGTGTGCGCGTCAGCAGAGTTTGATCATATAAGAGCCATATACTATAGTTATGGGTGTTTGTTAAATTATAATTAGGACTTATATTTATATTGATGGATTGGACATGCAGGCCTATTTAAAAGCTCTAACTTTTAGCCCTGTTTAACATCTTTAGGTTTACCTAAATTTCTTATCCAAGGTCAAATAGGAAAATAGATAACAACTACAAATAAGGGATATGATTGTTTTGGTTAGGAAAGAAAACATATTCTGCGTTCTTATTAATTTTTTTTCGTTCTGCTCAAACTTATTCTGGTTTCCTATTTTAGAGATATGATCGACGCTTTTATTTTGTGCGTTATTCTATGGGCTGTTTTCTTTGTGCTGATGGTTACAGAAGACTGTAGGTCGAGATTGATCGTACCCCGGGATGATAGTGGTGGAGGAGGCGGAGGTAGTCGTGTCCATGCCTACGAGCACCGTGTGGAGCTAGGAGGAGGAGATGGTGGAGAAGGTGGAGGAGATGGAGGTGGAGGACTTGGTGAGAATGGAGATGGTTGTGGTGTTGGTGGAGGTAGTGACAGCAGCAGCGCGGTGATGGTGGCGACGGCTGAAAATTCTATATAATTAGATTTTTTTTTTGTTTATTTTTGTTGTATTTTTTTTAGAACTATACAATTCTTATTGTTGGGTTGATTATAATATACTACTTTACTTAATACTATTGGGGTTTTGTATATTTGATTTGTTCCAAATATTTACATCTGGTTTTGCAGTGTTTGTTGTGAATTTTGTATGTGTGTTGCGTATATGGTTTTTAGAGTAGAGTAGAGGATGTGTTTTGATGTGTGCTCCTTGGAGGTGGAGCGGTAGAGAACAATATCATATGTTGTCAGTATTTGGGAATCAGGGAAATCGTTAGGTAGTGTTTACACATGGAGTTGTTGGGAGGTTGGAAATAAGCCTGTGACGGTTGAGTACTTGAGTTTATGTTGCTATAGAGAGTCATAGAGAGGTCGTCGGAAATAATTATGTTTTACCATTTTTAATGTTAGGCTGAAGTTATGGTGTGTGATTATGATTTTGAAATCGATTGTTAGGCCTTGTGTTATGAAGATATTTGCATCGAATGCTACTAGTTTCATCAGAAGTTGTTGCCTATTCAACTTGTTGACAAAGTTGGCCTACATAAATTACAGTCAGTATATATATGATCATGATCACCCCGTATTACTAAGAGGTTTTGCGGGCCAATTGTAAATCTACATTCATAATATTTATGTTATGTAATCTACATGAGTATAAATATTATTTTAGAAGTAACTTATAAAAAATCATGAACTTTTTATTCTCCAACATGTATAAAATTGAAAAACGGTTTATGTTACTAGCCAAATCAATCACTAGCACCAATCTACCATTGTTTGGTTAAGCTTTATAAAAATAGTGTATTCTTTACTTCAGAAATAGTTTTAAATTAATAAATATATGGATTATATTTTCAAATTAAAGAACACTTATTAAACATAATCTCCCAAGCGAATTTTTCTACCTATGTGATGAACCAAAGAAAACTCATAGTCATCAGGCATAACGGGTTAGGGCATCTCTAATCTCATTCTATTTTCAGTCAAAATTAGAATTTAGAGTAAAATGATCAAATGGTACTATATTTCTCACTTTGAGAGAAAAATAAGTTTACTCCAAATATAGAGTAAGTTGTTTTTCTTTTGTTCATCACTCTATTTTTTACTTTAAAATAGAGTATCATTAGAGCAAACTCCAACTCTATTTTAGAGTAGAAAATAAAGGAAACTATCAGAGATGGTCTTAGAATTGATGTGTTACTAAACTATGGATCCTGGCAGACCGGCCTACCAAGTTTGCAAAATATCTTAAGCCACTGCATAAAACGTTAAATAGAGCCGGTTAACCCATCTAACCCCTTTATGCCCACCTGTAAAAAAAAAGACCGAGTCACATGGAGTTCCAAATTTGGTAAGAAATCCATAAATAGACAAGTTACCTAGTTTCAAGCACTAAGCTTAACCATAAAATCAGATCCATCACATATTACGTTTCAGAAAAATAAAGAAAGATAGAGATATGACTGAAGAAAGCCCAGAGGAGGATCATGAATCTCCTGGAGTAGCCGAAACAAATCTTGGAAGCCCTTCTTCAAAGAACAATAACAACAGCAACAACAAAGAACAAGACCGGTTTCTTCCAATTGCCAATGTCGGAAGAATTATGAAAAAGGTTCTTCCCGGTAATGGTAAGATCTCGAAAGACGCCAAAGAAACCGTTCAAGAATGTGTATCAGAGTTCATCAGTTTCGTTACTGGTGAAGCTTCTGATAAGTGTCAAAGAGAGAAGAGGAAAACCATCAATGGAGATGACATAATTTGGGCCATTACAACTCTCGGTTTCGAAGACTACGTGGCTCCGTTAAAGGTCTATCTCAACAAATACCGAGAAACCGAAGGAGAGAAAGCCAATAGCCCAAAACAGAGACAACAACAAGTACAACAGAATAATCATTTCCAGTTCCAAGAACAGGACCATAACAACATGTCATGTACTAGTTACATCTCTCATCATCATCCTTCTCCGTTCTTTCCCGCTGATCATCAACCTTTTCCAAATCTCCCTTTCTCACCTAAATCATTGCAGAAACAGTTCCCGCAGCAGCAGCAGCATGACAACACTGATTCCATTGGTCAATGGTCAGTGTGAGTCCTAAATTGTTTGTACTTTTCTTTTATATATATTATATTGTTTTGTTTCCCTTTGTGAGTACCTCTTGATGCTTATATATTGTTGCTATACATATACATTAGATACGTACATCTTGATATTTTCTGTATCCCGATGTTATATTTTGTGTAACAGACGAATACTTCTTGATATATTATCGGCAGGTTATGTTAAATTGAATCACACCAGAAGAATATGTAGCCACTCGGATTACTCAAAGCCATCTTAAACTATTGCATTAACCAAAAATTAAAATTATAGCTAAACTGGCCATAAAATCTATAGGTGTATTGTTTACTCTGCAAATCAAAATTAAAGTCTTGATTTTTTTTGGCACATTCTTGATTTTTTTAGAATATATTCACGCGATTAAATATACTATTAGTTCCTATCCAATAAAAGACATGAAAAAACAAAAAAATATGTTGATACAACTTAAATATGATATTACTCTGATATAACGGAAGCTATGATAAATACAAAGATTCTTATATGGTCATGAACCAAAGAATTAATGTCTTTTTGAATTCGTTGAAATTTACAGATCTACCAAAAACAAAATTGGAAATATTTTTCTCAATGCTTAACAAAAACTATTTGTAAGAATATCAATAAAAACTTAATACAACTATGAATTCTATTTATGTTAAAACCAAAAATAAATTCAAAACTATTAAGAATACTTAAGATAATTATAACTAATTAATATAAATATCAAATATATAACAATCTAAATAATTAAGATATTTAAAATATCTATTTGCATCAATCTCTCTAAAATGAATAGTCTGAATAGTCGGAAAAAAGAGGTGAGAGTAAAGATGCCCTCGCCCAATTATTGGACAAAGACCTCTAAATTGATTAGAGGAAAACACAATATTTAGCTAACTTGCTCTGAATAAGTTGATATAATAATCCTAAATTTTAATAAATAATACGCAATAATGATATTTTGAAATAATAATGTAAAATAACTGTGTATAGAGTCATACTTAAAATCTGGTAGAGGAAGATATATTGCTTTTATTTTGTTCATAGAGGAAGATATATTGCTTAAATCACAGTTTAGCAAGACTAATTATTATAGTTATAGCAGCAACATTGGGGTAGTTTTCCACCGTTTGTAGCATCACACTGTCCTCCACTATATTTATGACTTGTGCAATAGTTGTAACACTCCCTATTTCCGTAAAGTGCCTTACATGGCACAGTACAAACTTGCTTGATCTCCTTGATTTCTGCAAATACGGTATACAGTTAATGTAAACATTTAATAAAGTTATTAATGAATATATTTTATATACGTAAAAGTATTATGACCGATTATACATCAAATGACAAGAAAATGTTTTGCTACTATTCTTCAAATGATAAAGGAATGATTGAAAATAATAATATACCCGGTCTGGCCAAAATATTGTAAGTACAAAACGAAATCAACAATATTAACACAAAGGACATAGTCATAGACGGTTTCGTGATGCCCATATTGTCTTTACAGTTGATTTCTAGTTGAGATAGTAGTATTGCTAATATATTCTTGCTTTTCACAAACAACCCTATTTATATGATTTTTTTGGGTGGGTATGTTTCAGTCAAGTCAAGTCATGCATTTTATTCTACCGTTAATAAATATTTACTTCTATATATATACAACTAAAAACATTCAATAAATTTATATTTTTTAAATAAATTTAAAATAAAATCCTCTATATTTACTTATTTTTCTAAACTATTAATTTTATACAAATACATCTCTAAAAAAGCTAAATCTGTTTTACAAAAATGCATGAACAAAAATCTCACAATAATATTCTTGACATTGGAGTTTTTGATCAACTAAGTTAGCTCTATAATGTTTTAATCAATATTGTGTACTATAATTTTATATCAAAGTTAATTAAAATAAAGTTTCAGTATAAGTTTTCGAGTTCTAGTGATAAGTAATAATATTTTTATATTTTTATTATTAATTATTTTTACTTTAATTGTATATAATTAATACTTTTAATTTCATTTGAATTTTTATTAAAAAAACTAAAATCTAACACAAAATCAAAAATTACAAATATAAATCTAAAACAGTTAAAAATAAAAAATTAAAACATTTTAGGCCGTCACCATCTGTAATTGAGCCCGTTGGGCTTAAGTCATCAAATAAAGCTGGTCGACAAAAAAAATATATATCAAAAAGGCAAAAAAACCAAACAAACCTAGAGCTTGCGGAAAGAAGTGAGAACGAAAGAGAAAGAGAAAGAGATTTTAGGGCAGTGCGCTCGCGAGCGGTGAGTGTGTCTGTAAACAGAGAGAGGAAATCTGCAGCTGCGGGAGAAGATGAGCAATTGGAAGACTCTTCTCCTTCGAATCGGCGAGAAGGGCCCCGAGTACGGCACCTCCTCCGACTTCAAAGACCATATCGTCAGTCTCTCTCTCTCTCTCTGGATTCTTAAACCCTAATTCTTCTCTCTCTCAAGTCTCTTTGGTTTGTTGTTTCTATGCAGGAGACTTGTTTTGGTGTTATCCGTAGAGAAATCGAGCGTTCCGGGGACCAAGTTTCCCCTGTAAGTTTCACATATTCATGTGTTGTCTCTTCGACGTGTTGAGAGATTCAGTTCAATGTATTGTAGTTTCGACATTTTCATTAGCATTTATGCTTACATGTATTTGTGATTTTCATCTTAAAACAGTATCTACTGCAATGTGCTGAACAATTGCCTCATAAGATTCCCTTGTATGGGACTCTGGTAAGTCTTTTATAAACTAGACCCTTCTTTTTTTTTTTTTAATTGATGCACATTAAAGAAGAATTAGCTCAGAAGCAATAGCCTTGGAATAGCTCTGAAAATCACTTCGTTTACCAAAAAATATCGAATATAGTACCTTTAGGCGGATCATTTAGATATCATAGTTACGTTTCCTACTTCTAAGTAATGAAAAAATGTTACATCACTGTTTTCTCTGTTAGTATGCACTATGACATTTTTTGGATCAATACTAAACTGAGGTATCCTGTACCCTGTTGCATATTACTTCAGTTTACTTTGGTGCATATACTTTGAAATCTGATTGATGTCTTTCCACATGTTTAAGATTGGTTTGTTGAACCTGGAGAACGAAGACTTTGTCCGGAAGATAGTAGAAAGTGTCCAAGCTAATTTCCAGGTGAATAATCTGTATATCAATGGCCAGAAGAAAAAATAATTCTGTTTCAATAGCTAAACTGTTATCTAAGTTCTCCATTTTTGTTTATAATGTAACTGTTTTTACTGGGTTGAACATGCCAGGTCGCTTTGGATTCTGGAAACTGCAACAGCATCCGTATATTGCTACGCTTTATGACTTCCCTGGTATGGATACTAATCTTGTTACGCAGTTGCTTCATTAATTTGTTATGTAAGTTCATATTTTCTTAGACACCCAAACCGTCTGAAAATTAAAAGCAAACATGAATATATATACAGTAGTTGTTCAAACTTTGAGATGTATTTATATGTTTAATAACATGTTCTATTTGGGTTCTTCAGTTGTGCAGTAAGGTTATTCAACCCGCCTCTTTGATTGTCGTGTTCGAAACGCTGTTGTCATCCGCCGCCACCACTGTGGATGAAGAGAAAGGAAACCCATCATGGCAGGCACAAGCTGACTTTTACGTTATATGCATCTTGTCAAGCCTCCCGTGGGGAGGAGCAGAACTCGCTGAGGTATTGCTATTGAATTAAAGACATTCCAGAAGATATATTGTTAGTTGGGTATTAGAAAACATATGATATTAGTGTTGAAGGCCATTAGCATACAGGTTCACGAGCTTCCAGTAACATAATGATATGGTCCTGTTCTATTCAACCAAATTTATTTGTCTTATTCTTAGGTTTATCATGCCTGACCTAGTGGGCATTACTGGAAACTAATCTGCTTCTATACGAACTGCTTGTCATCGCTGATGAGTTTCCCTCTATCTTGCAGCAAGTTCCTGATGAGATTGAAAGAGTGATAGTCGGGATACAAGCGTATTTGAGCATCCGAAAGCATTCTTCATCCTCTGGTTTAAACTTTTTTCTCAAAGGAGAATCTGAAAATAGTCATTCTGAAAAGGTTTGATTTTAGTGTTTTTTTTTAAAGTTGTTGTATTACTTGTTGTTAGGTATCCCTTTCATTTTGCGGTAATTGTCTTGGCAGATGCATGAATAAGATGCGTTTGTTTAAATCTATGTGACGCTCCGTTCTCTGTCTTTCTATTTGTTCGAGATCGTAATTTGTTGAAATTTGTATCATGGTGTCGTAACTTTTGGCTTCTCTTTGTTGTTTTGTTGTCTCTTTAGGATTTCGTGGAGGATCTATGGGATCGAACACAGTCTCTAGCTTCCAATGGATGGAAACTTGACAGTGGTATGCATGTTTTTTTAATGTTTTTGTATCACTAAGACTGCAATTCACTACAAGCCTCTTTTTTTTTATGCCCCTGTTTACCTTCTTCTATCATACTAGACATGTTTGTTGTATATCTCTATTGATGAAAATTTAACACTTTTTCTATGTGCTAGTTCCTAGGCCTCATCTCTCGTTCGAAGCTCAGCTTGTTGCTGGAAAATTTCATGAGCTACGCCCCATTAAATGTATGGAACCACCAAGTCCACCTTCTGATCTTTCGAGGGAAAGTATTGGCAAGCAAAAGCATGACGCTTTGATGAGATATCCTCAGAGGATCCGCAGGCTGAATATATTTCCAGCTACTAAGACTGAGGTGATGTGATATCTATGCTCATCTGGAAATTTATTACACATACAATTTCAGTTATCAACATCTATTATCTCTAATCTGTCATATATGTAGATTGATATATGAGTTCGCATTCTCTTATAATTCTGGAAATATTTACTCTCAGGATGTACAACCTATTGATCGCTTTGTCGTTGAGGAGTATTTACTGGATGTGCTCCTCTATTTAAATGGATGGTATGTATTTTTTCATAATTGGAGTACTCTTGGTTTTCTGTGTCCCTGTTATATTTTCCTTGCATTCCAGACTGTCGTCCATGCATACTTGTTTTGGTGTAGATCTGGGTTAGGCGTAGATATATAGTGAAGTGCTAGTTAAATATCGACATTCTAATGTTCAAGAGTCAAGACCGACTCTACGAACAATATAGTCACTTAAGACTATTTAAATTGTGTTAAATTGGCTTGGCGACTGGTTTGCTTCGGAGGGGGTAGTGTTTAGTCTTGAGTTGCCTAGCATTTAGTTGCTGTATCTTATTCTACATCTTAGCATGTGCTGAGTTTCTTTTATTTTGTGGTCACCTTTAATTTTGTTTTACTAATTAATTTGTGCAACGCTAGTCGGAAGGAGTGCGCTTCCTACATGGCTAATCTTCCTGTGCCTTTTCGGTATGAGTATCTTATGGCAGAGACACTATTTTCTCAGGTGAAGTTCTGTTCTTGTTTAAATTTGAAATTTCTCTCTCTATTAAGTATTCACAATGCATATGAAAGAATAATGATAGTCTTTTCCGGGCAGATTATACCAGTTTTTCCCTGGAAAGTTTGTCTTAGAGCTGTGTCTTTTAGATTTAACAATTAGATCTAATTTTCTTTCCAGATACTGCTACTACCACAGCCACCGTTCAAGACTCTTTATTATACACTCGTGATTATGGATCTTTGTAAGGTACAAGCAAGCAACAAAGGGTTACTATGATCTATTGAGATTTTTAAATGGTTGGTGTCATTTATTTCTTCTACCTGATACCAAATATTCGATCATTTCAGGCTCTTCCGGGTGCCTTTCCTGCTGTTGTTGCTGGCGCTGTTCGTGCACTCTTTGAGAAAATGTCCGACCTTGACATGGAATCCAGGACACGCCTTATCCTCTGGTTTTCTCACCACTTGTAAGTCTACATTTTCATTTTTTTTACCTTATCCGTTGAAAAGTTGCTTTGTGGGTGTTCCACTTCCATATATGAATTATCTGGCTATAAGCTTTTCTTTAGCCAAGTTGATGATTGTTATTCAAACATAAAATGTGGATTTTCAATAGACATGAACTTGGTGCTGTTTTACTTTATGCTTTCTATTGTGAAGCTTCAGGGTGTTTCTCGGATTAATTGAGAATTTAGTTATTCATTATATGAAGTTGATGATTGTTACAGAAACATAAATAATGGATTTTGGTGTGCTTATTACTTTCTCACCTGATAGATCCATATACATATTATTATTTTCCACTCTGATGAGGATAATTTCCATGCTTAACAGATCCAACTTCCAATTCATCTGGCCGTGGGAAGAGTGGGCTTATGTGTTGGACCTTCCCAAATGGGCCCCTAAGCGTGTATTTGTTCAGGAGGTTCTCCAAAGAGAAGTACGCTTGTCTTACTGGGATAAGATTAAGCAGGTAACATATCACTTGTTATGATTTTAATATTCTGATATATTAGAAAAATTTAGGCGATCAAGAGCTGCCAAACTTTAGTATCACATAATCTCTCTGAGATTCTTATTGATCTATGTTTCATCTTCAGTTCAACATGGCTTTTTAGTTTTTTGGCCACTAGAGAACTTATTTTTGTTTTCTGTGTGTCAAATAGAGCATCGAGAATGCGAGTGCCCTAGAAGACTTGCTTCCAGCAAAGGCTGCTCCGGCTTATAGGTATTCCGTGGAAGAGGGTAAAGAGAAAACAGAAGAGCATCAGTTGTCAGCTGAATTGAACAGGAAGGTCAAGGAAAAACAGTCTGCACGTGACATGATATCGTGGATTGAAGAAACGATATATCCAGTTCATGGTTTTGAAGTTACTCTTACAGTAGTTGCACAGACCTTACTCGAGATCGGATCAAAAAGTTTCACTCACATGGTCACTGTCCTAGAGCGGTATGGCCAAGTATTTGGGAAACTTTGTCCTGATAATGATAAACAGGTGATGCTATTGTCGCAAGTGAGTGCGTACTGGAAAAACAATGCACAAATGACGGCCGTGGCAATGGATAGGATGATGGGGTATAGACTGGTATCGAATCAGGCGATTGTGAGATGGGTTTTCTCTCCGGAGAATGTTGATCAGTTTCATGTGTCTGATCAGCCATGGGAGGTCAGTTGGATTCTAACTCAATTCGTTTGTGGTTAGCTTAATAAACTCTTTTGACTTTTGTTTCTATCTCTGCAGATACTTGGGAATGCACTTAACAAGACTTATAATCGTATCTCTGATTTGAGGAAAGACATATCAAACATTACGAAGAATGTTTTGGTTGCTGAGAAAGCTTCAGCAAACGCACGAGCAGAGCTGGAGGCTGCAGAGAGCAAACTTTCCCTGGTGGAGGGTGAGCCAGTCCTTGGTGAAAATCCAGGGAAGATGAAGCGTTTGAGATCAACGGTGGAGAAGACAGGGGAGGCAGAGGTGTCTATTCGGGAATCTCTAGAGGCAAAAGAGGCTCTTCTTAACAGAGCGCTCTCTGAAACTGAGGTATTCAAATAAGTTTGTTTACTCTGTAGTGTTACTGTTTCTTCTTATTGACTTTCCTTGTGCATATATAGGCTCTACTGCTCCTGCTGTTCCAGAGTTTCTCGGCAGTCCTGAAGGAACGGCTTCCAGAAGCAACGAAAGCGAGATCGTTGGAGGATCTAAAACCTGAAGATGAAAACTCGTCTGCTATGGAGGTGGACACAGAAAATGGAAACCCAAAGAAAAAATCTGAGATGGGTGAGAGAGAACAGTGGTGCTTAACGACACTTGGATATCTTACGGCATTTACAAGACAATATGCGAACGAGGTAAAAGTTAGTTGAGCTAAGAGCGTAATATTTAAGGAAATGACTTGACTGAGTCTTACTTGTGTTTCTATGTCCTCCTAACCTGTAGATATGGCCTCACATGGAGAAGTTGAAGAGGGAGGTGTTCTCTGGAGAGGATGTTCATCCTCTCTACCTCCAAGCCATATTCTCTGCACTCCAAATCCCTTTACAATAATCTGTCGCTTTTTCATCAGAAACCTATGTATTTTGTTCTATTCTTATGAGAGTTTTTACAATTCAAGTTTCATTAGTAAGTTGATGAAATTCCTAGTATGGGAAAAAACCAAGAAGAGAGTTAGCTCGTTTCCTAGTGTAATGTTGTCGTTTGTTTTCTCAAAACCAGCTTATTAATTAAACTTTGGTTTTAGGCTGATATGGAGGCCCTGTTCTTGTCAAAAAAAAAAACCAAAGAAAGGTTGGGAAGGTACTATTCCCAATTTTATAGAATAGCCATTTCCCTTCACTAGTTCTATAACTCAAATCTTCTTTTATCCCCTCCCCCTCCCCCTCCCCCTCCGATTAAATAAATTGCTACCACTCACTCACTCGCAACTTGAGAGCTTCTGTTTAGAGAGATGAGAGCGACCACCGCCTCCACCTCTATCGGTCATCTCCGTCATCTCCGAAGCAGCTTCTCTTGTAATGTCCCATCTCTTCTTTTCTCCTCCATCTCATTCCCTCTCAATTCTCCTCGTCTACGCTTCCGCCCTCGCACACTCTCCCTAAACCGTCCTCACGCCACAAGCTTCAGCTCATCCCCAGGTTTTACAATTTTTTTTATTATTTTTTTTTTGCATTAAACGAGTAATCAATCTCTCTCTCTGTCTGTTAGGTGGTTCGAACTACGACGTAATCGTGGTTGGAGCGGGACACGCGGGATGCGAAGCCGCCTTAGCCTCTGCTCGATTGGGAGCTTCTACTCTCCTCCTCACCTTAAACCTCGATCGTATTGCTTGGCAGGTTCGTTTGTGTAATCTTCTACATTACTTGTTACAACTGTAATTCCGATATAATTAAATCTTTATTTTCGGTGAAGCCTTGCAATCCAGCAGTGGGCGGACCCGCTAAATCACAGTTAGTTCATGAAGTCGATGCACTTGGTGGTGATATTGGCAAAGTTGCTGATCTGTACGTTCTTTCCCGCCTCGCCCCGATGATGATTCTTTTCTTCAAACGAAATTGAGATTAGATTGAGTGTTTTTTTTTTCCATATTTTAGCCTACCATCTCCAAAGCTTATCTGTGTTTATGTATCCTCTTCTATTGTTATATCTAGTTTTGAGTGTAAAGATTACCTTTGTGAACTTATATAGGTAGGTGTAGTTAGTAAGTTAACACTGTTACTGATCTTAGTTTCTTCTTTAATGGTTGGTGCAGATGCTATTTACAGAAGCGCATCCTAAATGTCTCAAGGGGACCTGCTGTTAGATCCTTACGTGCTCAGACCGACAAAAGAGAATATGCCTTGGAGATGAAAAAGATTGTCGAAAGGTCCGCTTAATTTTTATTATACCCCTTTTGCGTACATATCTTTCTTATCTTGCATATAAATATCAATCAGATGTAAAATACTTAACTTACTACTTACTTACTAGCTATTTTGAAATACAATCTTGAAACTAGAGGGTGTATATGTTTTGTAATAGCTGCAAATTTTTTTTTTCTTTTGGAATGGCAGCACTGAGAATCTCTCTATTAGAGAGGCAATGGTGACAGATATCCTTGTTGGGAAGAATGACAACGTGGAAGGGGTTGCCACGTTTTTCGGGATGAACTTTTATGCACCTTCTGTCATTCTCACCACTGGAACCTTTATGAGTGGGAAGATTTGGGTTGGTAGAAAGTCTATGCCAGCTGGAAGAGCTGGCGAGTCAGCTTCACAAGGCTTGACAGAGAACTTGCAGCTACTTGGATTTGAAACAGATCGCTTAAAGACCGGTACGCCTGCTCGTGTGGATCGCCGGACCATTGATTTTTCACACTTGGAGGCTCAACATGGAGACGAAGAGGTTTTCACTCTATACACTTACATAAATAGTATATTCAGGATCATTGTTGTATTGTTACATGGGCTAAAGCGATTCAGTCAATGAGTAGCAACTTAGGCAGCAGCTAGCTTAAGTTTTGTACACTTTCTCATCAGTGGAACAATATTTCTTATTTTTCTCTGGTATTTAACCAAGGTGTGATTCATGAACCTTTTGTATTTGAAGATGCTGAACGTTAATGTTCCTTTTCCCAGGTCAGCTGGTTTAGTTTCGACCCAGATTTTCATATTGAGAGAGAGCAAATGTGCTGCTACTTGACTCGCACGACAGAGTTTACACACCAATTGATCAGGGACAATTTGCATGAGACCCCAACGTATGGTGGATGGGTTGAAGCAAAGGGTCCTAGGTACTGCCCTTCCATTGAAGACAAGGTATGTTCTTTTCTGTGCATATGCTTTACCTCCTATTGTTTGTAGTATCTCTTTCGTGGATCGAGGGGAAGTTACATCAGACATGTTCATCTACCTTTCGTGTTATTGTACTGATTGTTCTAGATATAACATGTCAATGTTTATGAGTGGAATCACATTGTGAGAAGGACTACTGAAACTCGAATTTGCTAGACAATGTGACTCCAACATGCACACATATGCTGATAAGTCGTTAATATTGGTACATAATAGATAAAGCCTAACGGAAGCATGTGTAGTAGTAGGGGATGGAAGAGATCAATGGGGCTGTTGAGTTTTTTTTGATAGAATCAAGAATATCTCCAAAAGGATTAGGAATGAAAATGGGTTGAGGTTAGGCTCTGTAGGAGTAACAAAAGAGTAATCGTTTTAAAATCTTGCACTCACTGTTTTCTACAGTCGGTACACAAAAAAATGTTGAACCATCTTTCTCATATACTACTTTTGATTAAGTAAATTTATACTCTTTATATCTTATTTGGTTTCAGATTGTTAGGTTTAAAGACAAAGAGTCGCATCAAATATTCCTGGAACCAGAGGGCCGAGATGTTCCAGAGATCTATGTGCAGGTTGGTACATGCCTTAGTTATGATTTCTCTAGCTGTTAATCATCTCTGGTAGGGGAAAACTGTGAAACCTAAGGATGAGAAAAAGGAAACTAGCTTGTGTCTCTATGTTAATATCTAAAACATATGCTTTGTTTAGGAATTTTCTTTATTGATAGTTAGAGCAAGCCTGAAGTTCGTTACTACTCAGAAGTTGTCTTTATTAATAAGTTAAGTTTTCAAGACTAGAGCAGATATCTCAGCTTGTTTGCTAAGCACTCGGTGGCTAATCTATGCATTGATACTTTTCAGTCTTCAAGGCTAAAATATCTTTTTGTGAGTGATTTATTAGAATGCAATGTACTCTGAGATCACTATCATTCTTATCGAGTTGTAATTTTTCCATAGGGATTTTCAACTGGTCTGCCGGAGAATCTCCAGCTGCCACTTCTAAGAAGCTTGCCAGGACTCGAAAATTGCGCCATGCTAAGGCCTGCCTATGCTGTTGAGTATGATTATTTGCCAGCTCATCAGTGTTCAAGGTCCCTGATGACGAAGAAAATTGAAGGTCTTTTCTTCTCTGGTCAGATCAACGGCACAACTGGTTACGAAGAAGCTGCCGCACAGGTGACTGATCTGTAGCAGACTTTAATTTCCTTAATGATGGGTCTTGACTCTTGATAATAGTTTTACTCAGATGACATGCAAAGAAAATATTGTCATTACAATGAAAACTGCTGTTATGTATCATTGAACCAATGTCTGTTATTTATTGAAATATAGGGTATCGTATCTGGAATCAATGCTGCCAGACATTCTGATGGTAAGAAGCACATTGTTCTTGAGAGGGAAAGCAGTTATATAGGTACTTTGATTGACGATTTAGTCACAAAGGACCTCAGAGAGCCATACCGCATGCTAACAAGGCAAGTTACATTTAACTTTCTTGTTCATTATCCTAGTTCTCCTCCATTCATAAATTCGAAATGAATAGTTCACACTAATTTCTGAATTATGAGTAGGGTAGAGATAACCGATGTGACAATACTTGCTGTATATAGTTTCATTTAAACTAATAAAAGACCTTTGAAGCTTTGTTGAGCTGCCCTATGGCCACTGACTTGGTTAATTTCTTGTTCTGTTCACATGAACTAGCTCTTGATTAGTACTTATGTTTGTTTGAATAAAATAGTTTTTTTTCTCATTGACAGTCGTTCAGAACATCGACTTCTTCTTCGATTTGATAACGCGGATAGTCGACTGACGCCTCTGGGGCGTGAACTTGGACTGATAGATGATAGACGTTGGAAGTTATACCAAGAGAAGCAAGCAAGGATTTTAGAAGAGAAGACGAGACTGAAAACTGTCAAGATCTCAGGTTTTCTTTCTCCCCTAACTCAAGATTCTTTTTTTTTTAATAAGAACAAACATACGTTGCTGCATCCATTCAACATGAGATAGTTCTATGGAAAAAGTATTTTACGCACGCACAAGAAATTTGTTAAACTCCCTGATGTTTATTTTTTATTTTTGACTGATCACTGTTTTAACACATGGAGCTCACTCTCTCTCAAAGCCAACGTATTAAGATCTGGCGTTTTTAAAGATTATGATGATGATGTATTTGCTTACAGGTGGAGGGGGTGAATTGGCTGCTGAAGTTACTGAGGTGTCTTCTCAGCCAGTCAAAGAATCAGCGACACTAGAGAGTCTACTGAAGAAACCCCATGTCCACTACAACATACTTGAAAAGCATGGTTTTGGAAATGAGACATTGTCTAGAATGGAGAAAGAGTGTGTAGAGATCGATATAAAATATGAAGGCTTCATTCTGCGCCAGCAAAACCAACTGCAGCAGGTATGCTTTGTCCATTAAATGCTCCAAAATGCTCCTTTCACCTGCTTGGATATATGGACATGAATTGAGGAAATAGTATCCTTTAATAGATGGCCCAGCAAGAACATAGAAGACTTCCAGAGGATTTGGATTACTTTTCGATGACAACTCTATCCCATGAAGGGCGTGAGAAACTATCAAAGGTGTGCGTGTGTTTAAGGCCATTTGAGTAGACGAATAATGCTTTTGTTTTATAGCTTATCGAGTCTGATGTTTATAATATCAGGTGAGACCGCAGACGATCGGGCAAGCAAGCAGAGTGGGCGGAGTCAGTCCTGCTGACATAACAGCTCTGCTTATAACACTTGAATCGAACCGAAGAAGAAGTCAAGATTTGAAGAGAGGAAAAATATTGGAGCATGCTCTGGCGGGATCCAATCCACAGTTGGTAGAAGATACGGCAAAGCATATGGTTAAAGAGTGATCCATAACTTACTTATCATTCAGGTCAGCCCAGCACCTAATCGCTAAGATTGCAAAACCTTTAAGGTCATTTGATCTATCTATCGCGTCTAGAATGGCAAAAAAAAATTGCATGTTCTTCGCACTAGTGAACTAGTGATAAAATATCTCGACAGTAACATATAGTATAAATAGAAACTTAAAAGAGACTAATACTTTTTTGTGGGAAATCTCCTCGTTATGAGAATGAAAAATCACAGGAAAAGTTGTCTTTTCTTTTTGTTCAATTTGCCTTTCCATTTATTTAACTTGATTTATATAAATTCTAAGAACACGAGAGAAAATTGGTTCTAGTTTTCTAGATTTTCATCGATCTAAATTCCTAAAAATACCAGAGATCTAGAAATCTGAAATTAGTCAGAAACAACAATAAAAATAACTGAAACAGCGTAAAATCAAAGGAAGAGAGATCTAAAATATCACAAGATGATTAATGTAAGAAAATAGTAGTCAACGGAAGGTGATGCAGTTGATTCGGTGTTCCAAAAATAACCAAAACGAAAACAAGAATTTAATTAAAAAAAAACTTTTTTTTGTTAATTAATATTTTTAGTGTTTCAATTTTCTTTTGCATTTTCACGTTCATGCATTGCTCGCCTTCGTCGTCCTTGGAAGGGACGACGACAAGGACGACAACGGATCCGTCTACCACTTAAATAACAAATTTTATAGAAATAGTTTTGTCAAAAAGAAAAACAATGTCTTTTCTTGCACCTTGTCAAATTTTGGAGCTGAATATTATTTCCGCTCAAGAATTGGCACCAGTGGCACGGTGTATGAAAACATACGCAACAGCTTGGATTGACCCTGAGTGTAAACTAACGACTCGGGTAGACAATACGGGCGGAACAAGCCCTACATGGAACGACAAGTTTGTGTTCCGTCTAGACGAGGAAGCCCTCTACGATGGAACATCAATAGTTGTTATAGAAATCTACGCGTTGCATTGGTTCAAAGATATTCACGTTGGAACGGTACAAGCTTTGATCAGCGATCTCGTGGACCCTTCTTCCGCGATGAGATTTGTTACCCTCGAGGTTCTTCGTGCCTCAGGACGCCCTCACGGCCTCCTAAACATCGCCGTAGGGCTCGTCGATAACTCCGGCCAAAGCATGCCTCTTCTGTTTGAAGAAGATTTGATGTTTCACAAGAAAAAAATAATATCTTCTAAACCAGTCGGTCTTCGACGGTCCAAAAGTGATACAAGCTCGATGGTGGAATCACCAAGGAAGAAGGTGACGACACAACAAACCCGTGTGAGTTCTACTACAAACTCAGGTTTCGAGAAAGATGACTTCTCATCTGATTCTCAAATGGTTGTGTATAAACCACCACAGAGAAAAACTCCAAATAATAACATGTTGAGGCAAACGAAGCATAACGTGTATGGGACACCAATGAGACCAAAGAACACGAATGCGTATACTCCCAAAAGGAAGAATATTGAACATGGAACACCAATGAGGTCGAGACCGGTTGTGATTACAGAGTCTGATTTGGGTCCTTCAGCCTCGGTGGTTGCCGCTCAAATTGCAAAGGAGAAGGCTCTGGCAGGGAGAGATGCGGAGAGTACTGTGATAAGTGTTGGCGAACGAAGCGTTGAGGGTCTTCGTTCTAAGCTAGAAAGGTGGCAAGCGAATTTACCAGTCGTTTTAGACGTTGGTTCAAGTTATCAACCAAGTTCTGACTACAAAACAAGTTCTAACTTCAACCCTAAATCGAGTTACAAGCCCAACGAAGCCGTCCTGCGAAATCAACAGATGATTGTAGCTCCTCCTCAAAAGCAAAAGCAAAAGCAAGGTGGGACGAAAAAGAAAGGAGGTGATAGCGGATTGTTTTCATGTTTTGGTAACATTTGTGGCATCGAGTGTTCTATTGTTTGTGGTGGTTCCAGTGCACAAAAACCATCCAAGAAGAATAAAAAATAAGAAATGAAAAATTCCAATCCACATTCTTTCCTTTTTTGAGCGGAAATCAAACCATGTTCATCTGAATAATGATTCGCTCCCTGTGTCTAAATCTCAAGCTTATCGATTTTGCAACTTAATAATCAATTGTATAATAGGATGACATGGAAGAAGGTACATTCTCTTATTGAATTTAGTTAAGTTGGATTAATTCTTCTAACCATTGACCATATACTGTATATCTGTTTATGCAGGAATTTCAAAGTTACCAAATTTTATGATACACTTCTTAACAAAATAATAACTAGGATACGTGTGCGGGTTTATGTTTCTTTTCCTTTGTTTCTTTTTTTTTTCAAAAAAAATAAAAGGTAAATATTGACTTGAAAGCCCTTTCTCAGAAAAAAAAGACTTGTGCTGAAAGTGTTTTATTAAGCTATTAGGGGTTAATTCAACCTAGCAAAAAGTTTGCTTATATAAAATATTGTATTTAATACTTGTTCTTACTTTTAAAAGTTTGATAATATATTATATGTGGATCATTATTTTGTGGTTCTTCTTCTTTATTTTTATTATTTTTTATTATAGTTGTTCGATGTTTAAATATTCATATTCAGTCTTACTTAACTAATTCTTTAATATGATTGTTGAGATGCTTTTAAATTTTAATTTCATATGTACTTTTTATTTTGATAGAGTAGACATCTTAACTTTTTTGAATCATCTAATTTCATTTATGTGATTATATTGTTATTTTTAAGTTGTTTATATTGCATCAGTCGTTCGAATTGTGAAAATATGATTTTTTTTTAATTTCTATATCGTGGCTTTTTGGAATTCATCTCGTAACTTTTTCACATTTAAATACAGAATAATAGATCTCGTGTGTATACCATGAAAATAATATTATTCATTTATTTATTTTTATTTTATGTCTTATTTTTTATTTCTTATATATCATATCTTATTAATTTTTAGTTTTCCTAAAATAATATTATTCATTTCTTATATATCATATCTTATTAATTTTTAGTTTTCCTAAATTTCTTTTAGAAATATTTTTTTTATAATGGAACACTTTTTGTTGTAATTTTCATCAACTTATTTAGTGATAAAAAAATCAGTCTTTTTATTTTCGCTGATTTTGTTTTGTTTTAAAACGTAAAAGTGATATCGTAACGGATTCTATTGCTTCTAATTCATATGAATTTTCCACATACATTTCTAAAATTTATGTAAATTTTTGTTACATTATCTATTTATTATATTATGTTTTCATTAAATTTAATTTTTAATTTTTATATTGTTTTTGTTTTTCTATATATATTTGATTTTTTTATTATTTCACTAATTTTTGGCTGTGGTTTTAAATCAATTTTCATATACTTTTAAGTTTTAATTTAATGACAAAAGAAAAATTTCCATTAGATTCATTTTTTTGTTGGCAAGGGTTTGTGAAACCCGAAAAAACAATATCGTAAATATATTTTTCCAAATTTTTGGTGAATAATTAAGACATAGTGGTAGCTTAATAGTATTTCATGTCAAATAAATAGTCAAAGTAATATGGCATAACATATTTTGATTTTATTCAAAACGTATATGTCGATTATTTCAATAAAATTCGAGAAGAAGTTTTAAGGTGATTATGAAATTGTGATGACTTATTATTGTGTACAAAATATTATGTTGCATTGTAGTTTCCTCTAATGTTTAAGCAGGTTCGTATGATGTTTTAGGACATAATAAACTGATAGAAAATATTAAAAATTACAGTGGTATTTTTGTGATATATTCCATTTAAATTCAAAGTTAGTTTCAAATGTGTGCTTTATGTTTTAATGGTATTGATATGAATAAAAATAAATCTGACATAAGTTTTTTGGAATAATTGCACATAAAATAGATAGTATTTTAGTGAAATAAAAAAAGCAGAGAAAAGAGAACAAATAGTTTTGTTATACATGGAAAGAGGGGTGGAGAGAAAGATGGAGAAACAGGGATATGAATTAGATCCGGGAAGGAATGAGAGGGATCTGGTGCTGAAGATAAGTAGAAGCAGCTGCAACTCCACTTCCCAATACAATTGGGTAGCCAACATCCTTGAGTATCATCTCCACTCCAGCCAAACACCCAAGAAGTTGCAACTACGTATAAATTTGTACTGCGATTAGAGTGAGTTTGATTTAAAAAAAAATGGATTAGACAATATAAGACATACGTACCTCATTAAGATTTCCAAGGTGCCCAATTCTGAAAACCTTGCCAGCCACTTTGTTGAGACCAAGACCAAGACTAAGGTTGTACCTCTTCCACGCCCTTTTCACAATCTCAGTACTGTCTATATTCGGCGGCACCACGACCGCTGTCACTGTGTTACTGATCCACTCCTCCTTTTGTGTACAGTTTTTCAGCCCCCACGCTTCCACCGCGAGCCTACATATATATACAAGTCCATATTAACAAAGAAACTCTAGTTGATATTTCCAGAATTGTAGCTATTGGTGTATTATAAACTTAATTTACCTTGTGGCCTTTCCCAAACGGGCGTGACGGGCGATGACATTTTCAAGTCCTTCTTCAAAGATAAGATCAAGAGCAGCTCTAAGACCGTAGAGGAGTTGAATGGAAGGTGTGTATGGCCAATATGTCCCGAGCTTGTAAAACTTGAGGTAGTCATTCCAATCAAAGAAGACTTTGAGGGATTTTGAAGTTTTGGTAGCTTCCAAAGCTTTTGGACTGGCGCACACAATACCAAGGCCTGTTGGAAGGGATAAAGCTTTCTGAGATCCGGTCAAGGCCACATCCACTCCCCACTCATCCATTCGGAAATCAAGCGCACATATGGACGAGACACCGTCCACAAGCAGCAAAGCCGGGTGCTTGTAGTGATCTGTGTGAAGACGAGTATATATGTGTGTGTTAAGTCGAAATTAATCTCTTTCTTTGAGAAATCAGTTTCTTACAAGTAGTTTTCACATTAATTCTAATAATAGTTCATTACAAAATATACTTGATAAAAGAAAAATATTATATCGATTTCTTTCATTTTATTTTCTTTACTTTGATATTTTTATCAGTTAGATATTTTATTTTACTTTTCTTTTTTCTAATATCAGTTTCCAAATTACATATATAGAAAAATATATTTATGAATTTTAAAGGTAGATATATATCTGAATATATAACAATTTTTCATCAAAAGGAAATTTCAGAAAATAATTTTGATATTTTTATAAATAAATAATTTTCCCTTTAAAACATAATTTCAAACCGATATAATAGATATGTCTTTTGATAATTTTTGTCACTTAATTTTTTTTAATTTTAATATATTTTAATTTACTCTGGTTTTCAAATCGTATATATATATATAAAAATTAATCTCATAAAAAGGAAAATCCAAAATATGCTTGATATTTAATAGATATTAAAATATAATCAACAAATAATATATAGTAGATATTAAAGAGCACTAAGAATATGTTTTCTTACAATATATATTATTAGATTATTAGAAAGATAAAAGGCCTTTAATTAATATAAAACTAAAACTATATTACACATAGTTACCATAAATCCTATTTTTTATTTCTTTGTTTTGCATAACCAATTCAATGCAATGTACAAAATTAAGATGTATTTTTCTAAACAGAGCCAGAAAAATTATGGTTCAATTTGGATAAATAGAGGTAATTCAATATATATTCACGATTAACTGGAACAATCCAAATTCTTTTAAGGTTTAACTTGAATATGAACTTTATTATATCCTAAATTTTTGTACATATAAATTATGGAAGGACCAGGATATATAATAAATAAAGATAAAGTATTAACCAATATTGTAATTGAGTTTTTCGTAAAAATATATAAATGGATGAGCTTTCAAAAAATTATTGTTATGTTCGTTTATGTATTTATATATCAGTCACACTTTAAGTTATTTATATTTTCTAAATTAAGTTTCACAACAATACATATCAAATATAGTTTCACTCAAATATTTTAAAAATCTAAGACAATAAATCAAAATTAATATAACTAACAAAATTAATCAAAACTCTAACCCACTTAAAACTAGAAAATAAGGTTTGAACAAGAGAAATAGATGCAACCCAATTTTTTAAATGATAATTGAACCATCAAATATTTTATAAACAAAATCACATTCCTAATTACAATAAACTATAAACGATTTAAAATTTAAATATAACGAGAAAAAAATTATTAGAATTTATTTATTTAAAAAATATTTATAACCATGCACTGGAAAATCACCTAGAGACAAAATTAATAACAGAGAAAATCATGAAGACAAAGAGTTGTGAGGAAATATTTACCGAGGAGGGTTCGGACGGCAGAGATGTCATTAGTGACTCCAGTCGCGGTCTCGTTGTGGACAATACAAATGGCTTTGATGGAATGATTTTGGTCCTGTGAGAGCTTTGAGGCCAAGACTTGGAGATTAGCACCTTGTCCCCAATCACTCTCCACCACATCAACGTTGAAGTTTAGCCTCTTCTGCTGGTCAATCCACAGCAAGCTAAACTGCCCAATCAGAAACGAGACGATCCTGTCTCCAGGAGATAGCGTGTTGGTCAAGGCACTCTCCCAAGCACCAGTACCAGTAGTTGGAAACATAAACGGTGTTCCAGATGTTGTCTTGAATATCTTCTTCACGTCCTCCAACAAAGTTTTTGTAAGTGCCGGGATGGCTGGTGACCGGTAATCCTCGTTGTTTCTGTTCATCGCCCGGATCACCTGCTCCGGTATGTTCACTGGTCCTGGCACGAAAAGATGGTGTCTCCCGGGTGCATTCATATAGTCCATTTTTGCCCTGTTCTTGTTTCTCCTCCTGCTCCACACTATAAGAAGTTTACAAACATTCTAAACTATAGACAAGGATAGAACTAAAACATGCGAGTATATGACCATGATGTAACTGTAATATGTATGTACTATTGCTACCATTAGCTCAGGTTGGCAATAACATATTTTCGCATGAAGAAAAGGGTAAATAATAAAATAAACATACGCCCAAAAGTGCGTTAGCGATAAACAGGTGCAAACCAACAAATATGAGTGATCGGCTGAAACAGTTACGAGATCACATATACAGAACAGTGTAACAAGCGGAGAAAACAAAGTAAAGAATCAAAAAGAAGAGACAAGTTATAACCTCTGAGTAAGGCGGAAGCTCCTGAGGGCCTTTACTTCCCAGAAACCTCTTTAATATATCTTCGTTTTTATTTTATTTTATTTTATTTTTAATTTCAACCATGTTTTGTTTATCCCAATCACAAGGATTCGCTTATTGGAATCTCCAGACGCGTGGCGGATAAGAGCAAGGAGAAAAATCTTTTCGGTTACGTATGGCTCATAAGTATTTGTGATATATTACCATATTTTCCCTTCTTCTTTCAATATCTTATATTTCTTTCTTTATTAATGTATTTTTGTAATAATAGTGAGATGGAGGGTGGGGTAAGAACCTAAGTTTGAAAAGGTTGAGGGATAAAATAAAAGGTTAATAAGAACTAGGGAGGGAGGTTGTAATAGAATAAAAATATTGAAGTTTTGAGGTGCAAAAGAGATGAGTCGAGATAAGGAGATAAATGGGTGAGAGCCACACAACTTCTTTTGCAACCAAGGCCACACGAGTGAACGCCGAATCCTTGGGGACTTCCTCACAATCACTCGCTCTCTCTTTTAAATTTCAGGATTATTGCACTAGATGACACAAAATATAAGTTTAAAGAAATTATAAAATACAAATACAAATACAAAATCCCTCAACTACAGGATTTTTTTCGTTTGGCAAATGGATTTGGATGTTTTGAATTTGTTTACATCAGCAACTGCATTTTTAATAACTTAGTATAACTTTTTTCACTACTAGACTCTGGAAAAATATAATATGTTTGTATCAAGATATAATTTAAATCAAATTGGAAAAATGTATAAAGACTAGAACATCAAATTATTTTCTCTTGTTAATTTTTCGGCCAAGAAGTTCGTTATATTCAATTGAGGATCTCTAAGAATATAGATATATTTAGTTTTTTTGTTCAATTTTTCAGTTTTTGATCTTTTGGATATTGACTATAGGAACCAATCACTTTTTTCTAGCTTGATGTTGATTTTAAAGAAACTCTTTGTAAGAATTGGTTCTCTGGAGTTGAACTCATCCATATTACAATTCATATTGTTAACCTGCAATATAAAATGATTGAATTTATGTGTATCAAAGGGCATTAGTGTTGTTGAATTATCATTTCTAATTTTCTGTTTTGTTGGGAAGTGTATGTGCATGAGAAACGAGTGAGACGTTGCATGAAGTAATCAATAGAGCTTTCTCTTCCATTATCACATCAAAAACTTTTAACGATAAATCAAATTGAGTTTGGATATAGGTTGAAAGATGTACAAAATTTTAAAAGACTTCCCTTTTGTGAGAAAGTGGAGACATAAAGGTAGTGAGAAAAGCCATCAAAAATATAACACAATATTGCTTCTCACAAAATTTTTATATTAATTGGCGAACTCCGGGGGAGTGGATTAAACTCAGAGTTGACTAAGTTTGAATTAAGAACAAAACTCAAAAATGTTACCATGAATTAGTTTTAATTTTTTGAGTTAATATTTAAACTATAATGTGTTATTAGTGAGTTATAATTTTGAGTTATTCCTTTAGAAAAGTTGATATCTCAACTCTTAACTCGACATCAAATAAAATTCGATGTATTAGAAGTTGAGTTAAAATTCAATGTATTACTCATTAGTCAAATGTGTTTATAAACAGTTATTTCCATTTTAATTACTTAGACAAAAAATGCTAATTCTATTTAGTAACAAAAAATTTTACAAACATAAAATTTTATATATAAATATATAGGTTTTTCGTTAAAATATCACAAAGTATATTTTCTTAACTTTAATTTAATTATTTAATATAATATATATTTTTAATTTATTTATTAAATATATAATAAATATTATTATTACTATTGCACTCATACCTTTTAAAATTATACATACTTTAACTTGTACATCAAAATTTACCAATCAATAATTTTTAAATATAATAACTCATATTTTTACAACGAACTCACTATATAAATTTATAGTTTTTACCATATACTTTTTATTGCAAATTACATCTTATTGTAACGTTTGTTTTACTTCAATTCTAATTCAACATGTCACCAATCAAAACCTATAGATAGACATATAAAGAGGAGGTTTTAAGTATTTCTAAGTTACAAATCATTACAACATGAGTAAGTTTATTACAAAAAAAAGGAATGAGAGAAAATTATAGATTTCAAAGTTTCACTATTTGTATGATTGTGTTTTTAATGCTTTAAAAGGAGACTGCCAATAAATCAGAAGATAAATTGTCGCTTTTTTGCTGTTGTAGAACTGGTTTTGAATCATAAATCATCATTTCACCTTTCTTTAACGATGATTTGAATAATAGTGATACAATAATTTTATAGGTTCCGACTTTCAGTAGCCTATCTCTTTTGATCATTGTTGATCGACTTTCCCACATAGAGTAGAGGTTCTATTGTCATGTCCAAGCATATCGAAGGTGAGACTGTGTGTAAAGAACATATCTCTTCAAGCGATATACTATATGATCATCTTATCCAAGATAAATGGATGTGAATTTTTGTGTTAGTTACTCACAATTACTATGACGTAATTTGTGCTGCCATTAAAGACGAAGAATAGAGAATAAGAACCGGATGTTTGTGATCTAGTGGTAAAGGGTTAACGGTTGTAAGTTGTGCTTTCAAGATTCGAGTTCCGGTCACTGTCGATTAAAATGAGACAAAAATCAGTCTTCTTATATTCTTCAGCAGATTCTCCGGCTTAATTCTGATGGATGGCCATTAGGTGATATTTTGATGACATTTGAATACTAGAATCATAAAAAAAAATAGAATAAGAATGAAGAGAGGGAGAAAAAGAGAATTTGTCAAAGAAATTTCACTGCAGGATAAGAAAAAAATCTGTTCAGAAGTTCTGAAGTCATGATGCTTTCAAGCTTTAAAAAAAAATTCTTGATTATAGTCGATTACAGAATATATAAACAGAGTAGAACTTGTTAATGAATTTTAACAAAATAATGACTAAGCCTAATGAAAATATTATATATGCGTTAGGAACGTCTCAAACTTTATAAATATGATACTCAAGATTAAAATTACTTTGTTAATTTAAATAAATTTTTTGATGATTAAAATAAAAATTATTGTAAAAGTGTGGCATGTTTTGGGGGGTAAAATAAATATATAACCAAAAAAGAAAACTTAAATTAAGTAAACTTCTTATGAAGATTTTTCATGTTTAGTTTTCTATGCTGATGTTGTTTAAGGTTTTTATCCAAGAGGGTGCTTAATTCACTCTTGTGTTACAAAAAAGTCAATATATCCATATCATTCTATGCCATATTCCTTCTGTTCTTAAATATTTCTTTTAATCATTTTAATTTTGTCATAAGAATATCATTTTACATTTTCAACGCATATTTGTCAACAACATTCAAATTTTAACTTTATTAATCTAATATATTAGTTGGAGGAGATTTTTTGTTAATGTATTAATGATGAGTAAAACTGATTTTTATTAGTTTTTTTCATTTGTAAAAAAGAGTCAAAATAATACTTTATGAAACATTGAAAGCTGACCAAAATAGGATCACCGCCTCCGTAATCCCCACAAACCAGCTTTTTCCTCCTTTTTGAATGAGACCTCTCTCCTCTTCATATGCAGCAACATCTTGATACACTTTCTTTGTCCTTTATTTCTCTGGCTTAGACGGTGGAAGAGCACGATCGTCTAACTCTTAGACTACTTAAGAGTAATTCAATTATCACGATTTTAAAGAAGAAAATAGATAAGTTCTAGATTACTTAAGGAAGACAAGTGCATAAAACCAAGACTCAAGATTTAAAATAAACCTATGCACTAAAGAATTAAAACAAAGATTTTTTTAGAAAAACTTAGATTATATAGTACACCCAAATATTTGTGCATCCATTCAGAGTGAACTAAAAAGAATCATAAAGAAGTTTGATCATTATGTACTTTATGCCTTATTTATTATATCTCATATATTTTATTAAAATATGTTATTGTTTAATTATAGTTAATTAAATAAATAACTATGCACATAAAATTTCAAAAACATTGATTTATGAATAAACTTTTTTATTCTAAAATAGAGATATTCATAATTTTATTTGAAAATTAGAGTAAAAATATAGAGAATCATTTTAAAATTGAAATATAAAAGTTAAAATATTGTATGCATAAA
This sequence comes from Raphanus sativus, assembly GCF_000801105.2. Lineage (NCBI taxonomy): Eukaryota > Viridiplantae > Streptophyta > Magnoliopsida > Brassicales > Brassicaceae > Raphanus > Raphanus sativus. The sequence continues at coordinate 31,336,338 of NC_079515.1, read as the reverse complement.
ATTTGTGTTATAAAAGTAGAGTTTAAAATGAAAATAATGTAGGAATGGAGATACTTTTATAGAATTTAGAAATTTATCAATCTTATGTGATACTAAAAATTGATTTATGAAAATATTTCCAATTTAGAATAGTGTGAAAGACCCCCACAGCTCGGAATTAGGAGCCACGTGAGTCACTAACAAACCTGTCCAAAATAAAACCAAATTTATATTCAAGATTTCATATTCCATATCTTAGATATTTTTAAACAATTATATCCAGAGACACTTTTAGCAGGTTTAAATGTAACTAGATTTTGATCCGCGCTTTTGAAACGCGGAATATTTTACGATGAAAATTTTTACTAATAATTTAACAAATATTTTGGTTATTTTTAAAGAGTGTGTATTTAAAATATTTTTGCATTTAAATCAGTATTTTTAAATTCAACCCGATTGTGATTATACCGGTTAATCCGGAGATCTGACAATTCAATTTATGTTTTTAAAATATTCATATTAAAATATCACTAAAACCCGAGACTAACCGATTGTAATAGTTTCATAATTTGTAATCTTATAATCGAAATTTTAAAGTTTACTATTTTGCAATTTATGAAATTACGACGTTTCTACAAAATTTTAAAGAGAAAATGATAGATATAAAATAACTAAAATTAATTATTATATTATTTGGAAACATTGATAGTAGTATAAAAATATATTGTTTGGAAACATTGATAGTAGTATAAAGAAATAAGTATATTGTTTGGAAATATGGATAGTAGTATAAAGAAAGGAACATTAGTGACTTAATATATGTTTAACTATAAAGTATAAATGTGTATTTAATTTAAAACTTACAAAATAAATGTTAGGTCCAACATAATATTTCTGTTTTAATAAGATAGATTCTAAGCCAAAATTTTGTATTCAACTCCAAAATCAAGGAGAAAATAATTTGATTTCAACCTAATATCTTAGATAACAAAGACAAAGAGACCCAATACGAAAGTTGTTTGAAAACAATTGATCTGCTTTAGGGATATTGAATTACAAATTTATCATTTTTATATTTGCCCAAAACTAAGGTGGTTTTAGATTTTTTTTTCTTTTTTGGAAAAATCATTCATTCTCACCCCAATCAAAACTAAACAAAAAATTTCACCATTTTTAGTGAAAAGTAAAAAAAAAAAACAAATTTTGGAATTGCATCCCACAACACTCTTTTCTATTCTTTTTTCTGTTTGAAATTTTTTTATTTTCTTTTGATAATATTACTTAAATCATTAAATTTACAAAGCTCAATAAACCAAAAATATAATGTAAAAACAAAAACCAAAAACTACAAACAATGAAAGTTAAATGAAAAAAAAACTGGGTCTTCTCCTTCATAAAGCATTTAGGCAACGATTACTGTAATCGGGGTAGGAAAAATTTTAAATATAACCCCCTCCATTGACAAGATACGTCTTCCACTCATTAACCACTGCAAGTTGATTTTCATTTCTCACATTTTTAAATGCTAAAGTAACCTATATATACGTAATTATAGGGAATACGAAATGTTTGATTATAAACTTTATTGGATAGAGATACAACATATAAGAATATTATGTGAAAACAAACTAAAAGAAGATTAAAATATTTTAGTCAAAAGAAAAAGATTCAAATATAAAAGAAAATGAAGGAAAACGTTAACAGAGAGGAGATCGTTGAGGAATGCCTTTGCGCCGATTGATGCAGGTTGAGATATCGTCAGGATCCTCCGAAACTGCTTTATAACTATTAGCCGATTTGGCACAGAAGCAGAAACCGGTTCGCTTTTTTCTAACGACGTGGGTGGTGGTCGCAGCGTCTCTTAGTTCGGAGGAAGTCGACGACCAGCTCATGGACTCATCTCCATCCACGACCGTTGATCGTGGAGTCTCGTAGGCAGCCATATCATCATCTGCTAGTAAATCTTGTGGGATGATGTAGTCTGGACCTAGGGTAAGAGAGTGACATGGCTTCAGAAATGGAGTAATGTCCCCGTAACTTCTCATCACGAACTCCACCTACACGTATATAAAAATGGATGTAAGAATATCATAAATAAATACATAGGGTAAGAATACCATTAGATTTTATTCATGTATTAAAAATAAATACATAGTTCAAAGACAAGATTTAAAAATCCAAAGATATGTAAATAACTATTTCGTTGTCCGAGAATTTTTCGAAATCTTTTGACAAACATTTTGTTAAAAAAAAATCTCATATTTGGAAACTACAAAAATTCGGATTTAAAACATTTCAGCGGATGGTCCCTGTACTTTAGTTTAGTCACAAAATGTTGTAGATCATTTCAAAAATAAAAAAGTGGTAGATAATCAAATAAGTAAAATCAGTTCAGGAAAGATCAGCTTTTCCACTCATGCATAGAAGTGAATAAACTCATTTTTTCAGAAAACGAATAAACTCTAAAGGCAGACTGACATACTTAATGTTTACATAAGTATATGTATATATACACGTCAATACATGTATCAAAACTATACAGTTTTGTGATGTGAGAATCGGATAAAAAGCAGAACCAAGTCGAATATGTATTTTGTAGGACTAAAGGTAATGAAATAACCTTACAACCCAAGGAGCAATGGATAAAGGGTTCCTGAAGACTTCGGTCACATGAAGTGCAATAGTTGCCAGCTCCTTTGAATTGTCTATTTTGTGGTCTCTTCTTGATGAACACCACTTTTGCGCTATTTATTGTATAAGCCTGTCAACAGTTTACCAGCAAATGAATTTCTATATAAATATATGTATATATATCTGTATTGAGACTAAGAATACGTTACTTACTTGAACGTTAGAGCAGTCGATGAGTTTCTGAAGATCTTCAAGCCGAACAACATCGTGATACACATAGCGGCGAACCTGAAGGAGTCTGTGATATCTATGTGAGGGTACACAGTGAGGGCATAGACTGATGCAACAATCAAGACAACACACGTTCTTCTCGTTCTTCTTTGCCGTCTCATGGTACGGACATCCCACGAAGAATTTCTCTGCGTAAAGCGCATCCAACCATGCGGGTTTCTGAATTCCCTAACACACACCGTTTACACAATTTATCATTATTTAAGTAGACAAAAATACAATTTCATACCACAATTCGGTTGCTTCTTATATCCATATTTGTATCTATAGAACGTACCAATGATTCTACACATTTACAAGGTGTCGAGGTGAACATTAAGCCACAATTATGAGGGAATGGGTATGATTACTCAGAATCGTATAGTTAAGTAACGGAGTTTAAAGTGAGAGATTTAACACTTAAGCTGGTACCAAATTGAACAAAAAGAGTACAGAAAGTTAACCTACCATGAGGACACAAGTCAAAGTAACAAAGCTTTGGGAGATGGAATTTTGGCCACTACTCACTACAAAGAGTAATATTAGGAAGAGAAACAGGTCAGTGGGGTTTGAGATGGTAGGATTTATGGAGGATCACAAGAGAGAGAGAAAATTTTCATATTTAATTATTCCTCGAAAATGTAACTCTTTTTACACATTTTAAATTTGGTTTTGTTGTTTATTAGTGTTGGTGAGATGAGAGAAAAAGGACGAGAGAGAGAGGGGAACGTGGGAGCTGTTTCCGTGTCTCCTACTTTTAGCATATATTTATTTGGTCATTTCCTTGGCTTGAGAGCTCAATTAGGTTAAACCCTCCTTGAAGAAGCTGCTCTGCTTCCATTTTATAATTCATCATTTTATCTTATAGTTCTTTTTTTCTTATAATATAGTTCTTCCTTTTAAGATCTAGCAAATAGAGGAGATAAGTGGATGACTCTTCCAATTAGGTGTTTTAGGACTTGTTTTGATAATCATTAGCCAAAATGTAAAACTAATGTAAAACTACTTTCCCTTCCGTTTCTAAAATGTGTTTAAAATAAATTGTTTCAAAAGTTATATATATATATATATATATATATATATATATCAATTTTAAAATGTAACTTCGATCAACTTTTCTTTTGTGAAAATTTTAAGACATTTGAAGTGTAACATACGGAATATGAATTATCATTTATTTTATATATAGAATAATCTTTTTGTCAACTATATATAGAATAATCTATTTGTGTTTTGTTCATAAATCTATTTTTTATCTTAATATAAAGTAAAACTCAACTTTTTTTTTTTTAAACACTCAATTGTATTAACTAAATAGAATGAACCTTTCGGGATGGTCTTTGTAAACTTAACTTAAGGTACGGTGGATTTGATAAACATTGAATATTGATGGACGAGTCAAATTATTGCCTAGTAAAAATATTACAATATGTATTAGTGTTCTAAATAGAAGCTATGAACCTAGTTGGGCTAAAGAAAAATAATGAACTAAATAGACCTCTGTTTTGCAATCCTTAAACTTTTAACTAGTAACAATATAGTACTGTACATGTTAATGAAAAATAGATACGAATGTAACACTATATATGTATTCATTTGCTTAAGTATGCTTAAATTTTGTAAATTTTTTTTTGAACATTAAAAATTTTATACATATGGTACTAGTATTTCTCTATGCATGTAAATTACCTAGGGTACTGTTATCCGTTAAAACCTCATATATTTTAGTTCAACCAATTTATATTCATGGAAACGTACCCACCGTCAAATTCTTAGTAAATTTTATATTTAAATCACTTGTTTTATGCCTGATAAAATAATATATCGGTCTAATAGGAGTAGAAATGTACAGAGCATATGGTTAATAATAATGTTAGTAATTTATTAGTTACAATAACCAAGGAGAAAACATCAAGAAAAAGATTCGTCTGCCTTATGCCAACTTGTTCTATTTTATTGGCATGAACGTCTAAAAATGGTACTGGAAAAATGACGTCTGAATGGTACTTCTTGTATTGGCAGACAATTATATTTAATATGTGACCGTATTAAATTAGAATGAATGTTTTAACGAAATTAGGAAGATTAATTTGCTGTATATATTTTAAATATTATTTAAAATTATTATTCTACTTATAATATTTTAACCATCGGTTCTGCAATAATTATCGATACTAGAGCAGAAATTACAAAACAATTATCGACATAAACATGATCGTCACTTTAGCATTTATTTATATTTTACGATTCAAATACATTTAGATTTTATATTCTTCTTTCATATGAATCGTAGTATATCTATTAGATAGTATAATTTTGGGTTATCTACAAAATAATACAGTAGCAAAATCATAAATAAGTGAAAGTTATTGTACATGATATCATGATATTTGATTTAAGAACACGTAGTAATAACCCAATTTATATATGATTTTGTCATCCTTTTATTTTTGACAATAGATCTCCCTACAAAAATTATCATATGGTGATTCGTTGTCCTGGACATTAAACTCTGTCCAAAATCATTCTATGGTTTGATTGATTCTTTGTTAGTTTGCCGCGACGAGTTTTTCTTAAAACTATCTCTAACCATGTTTCATCTTTACTTTTTCTTCATTTTAAAGAAAGCTTTATTTTATCTTGATTCAACATAAAGTAATGAATGTGTTACCTTACAACAGCAGCAACCTCAAAGACTACACGGCCTTGATCAGTTCCATAGCTGATCAGAACAATCTGAAGAGCACAAAGGAATAATTTGTTGTGGTCAGAGGGAAACCAAAGTTAAAGAGTCAAGTATAGACACCATTTCACTCGTTCACCCGACAACATGGAGCTTGATAATCGATTCAAATTGGTTTGTGGTGATGGTGTTTTGAGAGACATCGGAAACATTTTCCTACTCATCCACAATGGATTAGTTCGAGCACCACAATGGCATATAAGTTTCTTGGACGATCTAACGGACTATTGCTTCTCTCTGTGAGTTCTAAGTCAAGAACAGATGTTGATACAATGAGAAAGGAGCCGTGTGTCTTAATTATTGTTTTAAAAAAGCACACTTCAATAGAGCATCTAAGACACGTGAAGGGTTTTGAACATTTTGTGTTTGAGCTTGGATTTTAATATTTATTTTGGATTTTCAGTCTGATTTTTTGGTGTTTATTTGGATATTTGAATTCTCCAGATACTTCAATTTCGGTTGGTAAAACTTTTGGGTTCAGGTTTATTTTATACTAATCTATGGAATCAATTCGGATCCAGGTTTTTGCCCATGCCCAAGTTCTGAGCATTTTAAAAAATTCTGGCCAAAAGAAAAATTAGATACGATACTAAGCTTATAAAAATAATCTCATAAAATCAGTTTCTGCAAGCAAATCATACTAATACTAATTTAAGTGAGTACCATACCAACCCATATTGGCCCTGCAACTAACTCCCACGAGTATTATTCGTTTTTATCTACAAACTCTTTTTTCTACATCAACCAGAATCCTGAGATGCATCCAACATGACCAGGTACTCATTTATAGCTTCGACCTCCTTGTCAAGATTGATATCATAAGCCGACAAAGCGTCAACCTTTGCAATCTCTTCTGCTATATTTCCTTCTACCTCAACGTCCCGCCCTTCCTCCTCACCATCTGCTGTATCTCCTTCTAACTCAGGGTCCTGCTCTTCCTCCTCACCATTGGGTTCAATCTCATCCGCTGTATCATCTTCCATCTCAGAGTCCCCCGTCTCGGTACCAACTGCATTGTTGGTGCTGCTTGTTGCACCGCCATTTGCTGTAAAAGCAGAACCTGAGGCAGAGGCGGTTCCCGCGTTTGCTGCTGGTAAAGATAGTAGCCTTTGGATTATATCTTCTCGTCTGCCACCAACCTCCAAAGCAGACCTTGCTGCAGCGCCAAAGTAGAGATGCAATGAGATATAGTGTAATTCTTGACGTTGGCAAATAATAAGAGAACTGAAGAAACAAAATCGAGATGGGAAAAAGTACCTTGTCCTCGTTCAAAGCCCATTGAAACAAGTTCGTCAACTGTTATGCCTACTTGTTGTTCTTGACGTTTTCTTTTCCTCGATTCAATATAAACCTGAATACTCGAATTAACTTCTGGGCTTGTAAGTGCATCAAGGGCTTTCTGAAAATCGTTCTCATGTCTCCGGAGGGATTCAGCTGCAAGATCCCTTGCATATCTGCAAAGGCGAGCGTTTATGTCATACACTGATGTTTTTTTAAAACATATGAAACGTTTAAACACCAAAGCCAATAGCTACACTTTCAAAAGCTAACCACTCCTATTAAATATAAAGGGAGTCTTAAAGGGCGCTCTAATAGTGATTTACCCTTTTTGGAACTTTTCTCCAATGCGTTTAAAAGTACTATTTTCACATACTATAAAGTAGATGTATATGTTGATCAAAAAAAAAAAAAAGTAGATGTATATAAAACGGTAGATCTATTTATAGTGCAATTCTTACCCAATCAAGACGAGCCTGTCAAGCATCTGCATATCAACAGCTTTATTCATGGGTGTCACTCCATATGTCTTCTGCTCACTGAAATATTAGCTCTAGTTTGGTTATTTAGTTAAAGATAACATATAACAAGTATAATTTTTGGTTGTAAAAAACCATACAGTATCTCCTTTTGTCTCTGGAGATTGTCCTTGTACTGTTGAACTCTTTTGGCCCTCTCTTCAATGAGGAAATTGACAGAAGTCGCAATATCCTTATTGTTCAGTCGCAAAGCTCTCTTAGCATCCTTCTCCTGGAAGCCCATACCCATAACTACGGACAGCATTTCATCGGGTATTTGTAGCTGCATCACAGTCCACAACAACAATATTAACTCCAGTAACAATTAACAGTAACTACGGTATGTATACACCACTCACTGACCTGCAACAGTTTTGCATGGGCGGACTTGAGAGCATTCAAAGCTTTATCATTTTGACCAGTGTGATATGCCACCACACCTTCTAGCAACTCCAGTCTCACATATCTAGTCAGTAGAAACAACAAATCTTGTTAAAACACAGATCTATTACTCTGTATAATGATAACAACAACAGGATATAAAATGAAACCGAGGCTCACAGTGCTAATTCTGGACATAGACCAGCCTGAAGGAGTCTGACACGAGAGAGGTCCTTGCCATGAGCACGCTCGAGCCCTTTCCTTGCTTTCTCTAGCCGAAAGCCAGCATCTGCCAAGCATTTGACGTCCTGGAGCAAGAAATAGCACCACACAATGTCGATTTCCATTATAGGGATGTTGTCAACAAGCTCGAGAATCTTGGGATCACAGAGCAAGAAAGATTCCTACAAATCACCACAAAAAAACGAATCAGAACCCACATTAAAAAAAAAATAATAATAACTGCAGCAAGAAGTCGCAAGTCACCACCTCTGCCATGGCAAGAACTTCAAGTGCATCAACATACATGTCCGTCTCTATTAAACTCTTTGCCTTAGCATGCAACATAAGACCCATCATTGCAGCACTGTGGATAAAAAAACGGATTTAATTAGCAAGAAAGTTAGTTACTGGTTTCAACCTGATATTGAGTAATAATAATACCTCTGATCAGTCTCTGTTCCAAACTTGACTTGCTGCCCTCCCTGATCCTCCAGCTCTATGTTATAATCTTCCATCGGTAACGAACCATCCGCGTGTCTCTTCGATAAAGCTGTAGCTGCAGCTCTGTACAAAAAAAACCAAATCATAATCACAATTTTGAAAAAAACCCTAAAATTCAATCAAGTTTCAGATGATCAGATTAGGACTCACTTGAGACGGGAGAGACGTCTTGACCTTTCTTCCTCAGCGATGATCGCCTTGCCTTCATCTGGCGCTGCACCTCGGCTGGAGAGGATCTTCGAGTTTTCCTTGATACCTAATTGGGCAAGGGTCTTAGTATTGTCGTCTTTGAGGATTTTTCCGGCGCAGATTAGTTTGATCGATTCAGGATCGAGGCCCGATCGTTTAGCTACTTCGTCTCTGAGCATGGTGAGAGTCCAGCTCTCGAGTTCCACCTCTAAGATGCCTCCCCATGTCCCCGCGACCTTGAGTTTCGTCGTCATAATTGAGTGAGTCGCCTTTCTGTATGTGATTAGGTTTTTTTGAGAGTTTGTATAAGTTTCTTTTAGATTAAGTGCGTATTTATATACGGTTTGTTTTGCTAGCCTAGGGGTTAAATATGTATTTACATTTATATAACGAGATATTATAAAACTTAATCCCCAAGTTAGAAGTTTGGCCGAAAAGCCCTTCCAATTCTTCTCTTTATCAGAACCAACCCAAATTGTACGACAAAGGTAATCCTAGAATTGAATAAGTCAACATTTTCTTTTGTCATCAGATTTTACTAATTAATTAAATAAAAATAACAAGAAAGAATCTTTAAGTTGTTGGAGATTTAAAATTTTTGAAGAATTACAAAATATCTTCAATATATTTTAGATTTTGATTTCGCTCATTTATTCATTAGATTCCATAAGATGATATTATTTGAAATCAATTTAAAATACAACTTTTTAAAAAGTTGAATAACACTAAATTTTTAAAATTAAATTTAAATAATTATCCGAATATTAGTAAATTTTATTTAGGTTTAAACTTTATTAAAATACCTACATAATTAAATAGAATTTTATACTTTTAGGTATGTAACTATGATGTGTTTAATCCATTTTCATCCATTGTAGTGTATGATCTCGATGTTTGCATTCGTTTCTTTCAACATTGGTGTATAAACTTGATGTTTTAAATTCATTTTGGAGTTTTAGTTAGAATTACATTCATCGAAATTTTCCATTAATTTTGTGTGGGTTTAGATATTCTGGAGATTTGGAAGATTTCTTTTTAATCAAACGATCTGGAAGGGTTTGCAGCGGATTAACAACCACCGTTGCTGATAAGCTAGCAAGCAAAATCTGTATACGTTAACCAAGCAATAGCAATTTCTCAAGCTTATCAGTAAAAACAGTAACTCACGAACCTTTTTTCATACAGGTTCAGATCTTCGCCAAGTTTCTAAGAGCCTATAGCCGTAATCCGTTAAATAAAACCATCATCCCTACCTAGATCAAACAAACTGTGACCAAAGACATTCTCTAGTTCATCTTCTAAAACAATAAACTGCATATCGAAACGGGCGTACACAATTTACAAGATCAGGCTAGAAAGGAAAGCATACATTTCACAAACCAAACATACCTTCTCTAGTCCACCTATTAAGCCAGAAACTAACTGCATACTGAAATGGGACTTACACAATTTACAAATTATCAGTTCCTCTTAGACGAAGTCACGCGGCTCAGATTCTCTGCAATAGCATCTCTGATCCTGCTCGACCCAATATACGCTTCTCCTCCAGACCTCCTCGTCTCCTCCTCATACTCTTCACTATCATCACGAGCCACCACCGCCCATTCGTCCTGTAAATCATCGTCTCCAGAATCCACCAGAAAATTATGCAGCAAGCAGCCAGTAGTCACGACAAACGGCAAAAACTCGACCATCTCCGGTTTCCACTTCCTGTCAAGAATCCGCCACCGAGCTCGAACCTTAGCAAACACAACTCCAACGGTACGCAACGCAGTGCGAGCCACGTTGTTGAATTCGGAACGATCTTCTTCTTCTTCTTCCTCACTATAAGGAGTCACAAGCCACGGCAACAAAGGAAGACGAGGATCTCCAAGAATGTAACGAGGCACCGGTGTATCTCCGAGTTTGCACGGAGCTCCTCCGTTCAAGAAGCTTCTAGATTCCTCCTCCTCCTCCGCCATGGAGGAGAAAAGCTTGGTCTGCCGGAAGATAGCTTCCGGTTTCATCGTCCCCGGCCATCCAGCCGAGATATCCGCGAATCTCCCGGCGGAATCAACAACCGCCTGAACGATAATCGACCCGAGAAGCTCTCCGTCTACGTCGAATCTCCCGAATCCTAGCACGCCGCAGCAGTTGGGGAGCAATCGAGGCGAATAATCGGGCTTGGGATCGTCGAGTTTTCCCAATTTCTCGTGCACGAGCTTGCAGACGGTGAAGAAAGCGCGGGAAGCGGTTGAGACGGAGTCGAACCCGAACCGGTTAGCGAGAGAGGTGTAGGAAGCGTTGTGAGCGAGGCGGAAGATGGTAGCCGCGAGCGAGGACGAAGGAAGCGGCGTAGAATCGGAGGAGTCGGAGGAGAGGATGGAGAGGAGTTTGAAGAAAGTTGGCTTCGACATTCGGAAACAGAGATGCCAGCGAGGATCGTCGTTTTCTGATGCGGAGTTTACGAAGCGGTGGAACCACGCGGGAGTGGAGGAGTGGGAAGGAGGAGGAGCGATTGGGAGAGATGAGAGGAGAGATTCGAGGCGGAGAGACTGGGATGGAGGGAGGAGGAGATCGTTGGTTTGGAGGAAGGAACGGGTCGCGGCGGCGGCGGAAGAGAGACGGCGGAGCAGTGGGTCACTCAGAAGGAGTTTTTGGGGTTTGTTTGTTGGGTTTCTGTGGGGTTTTCGTTTTTTGGAATTCACAAGTAATGATGCATCATGAGTTTCACTTGCAGGGGATTTCATGGTGGCGGATGACTTTCCGGCGGCGGCGACCATTGCTTCTGGAAAACAGTGAGATGGGATCAAGTTGGAACTTTGAAAGGTTAGCAGTTTTACCCAAAGATAGACCGAACTAGTTTGAGTAACCGGGTTTTTGGTTTAGCTTCGGTTCAAGATAATTTTTTCTGAAAATCTGAATAGTTAATGTTATGTTGAACCGAAGCTAACACTATTAACTAACGTGAAACTACTTTTTAAATAGACAATTAATCTTATTTAACCCATAAATATTAAATTAAAATACACGGTATGAAAATACACGTCTAACTACATTCATATTCGATGATATGTTTTATACTATACAGAAAATTTCTTGCAACTTTGTTTTTCTCAAAAACAATCACTTCGAACGAAACGATCCTATGAAATCCATATGTCTTTTATTTAATCCATAAAAGTTAAACAAATATATGTGGAGATGCCAGAAAAACTTTTGTTATAACTAAAATAAATCATTTACACAAATTTTAAAATAAATTATGTAGAAAATTTCTCAAATAGAATGAAGTTTTAAAAAGGAATAATCCCCTAGTTTATATTTGAGAAGTAATTTGCCACATGTCTTCTCTACAATAGTTTTCACACAAAAAATTGTGACGTGGCTATTAAGATTGATGACATGTCATATAGTTAAATATGACATGGATAATTACATTTAATGCTGGTATATATTTTTGGAAATTTTTTTAGAATATGGCAATAACTCATATATTACATTTAATATTGATTTATATTTTGGTAAACTTTGTAGAATATGGTAATAACTCATAAATCATCACTAAAATAAATATATTCAAATATGACATTTTGAATTTCGAAATATTATATAATTTTACTTTTATAATTATAAAATTTTATTATCTAAATTTTCTAAATTTTCTGAATTTTTTTAAAAAAATTAAACCGTAATATCATTAGTTTCTTTAGATATCTACAAATTATATAAATATTTTTGATAACTATACAATTTTATATGATTTTTAGTAATTTTGAACAAGTTGATTTAATACATTTAACCAAATGAAATAAATATTTTTTTATCTAAGATTTTAACATTATATATATACATATATATTCTTAAATATAATTTAAAATAAAACAATATTTTCTCTTAATTTTATGCTTAATTAGTGATATTTATATTAATTATTGGTCAAAATAATAAATATATAATATTAATGAATTACATTTTAAAATATAAAATTTAACTTTTAGAAATTTATTACTACATATGGTGCAGGAAAACACATAGATTAATAATTGTGACATGCCTACTAAAATTGATGACATGTCTTATAGATTAATATGACATGGACAATTATATTTAATGTTAGTTTATATTTTTGGTAAACGTTTTACAATATGGTAATAACTCATATATTACATTTATTGTCGACTTATATTTTTGGATTTTTTTAAATATGGTAATAACTCTTAAATCATCATTAAAATAAATATATTCAATTATAGCATTTCAAATTTCGAAATATCATTTAAATTAAAAATATTTAAAAAATATATACATATTTTAAGAAAATAAAAAAAAATAAATCATAAAATCAAATTAAATCGTAAAATCATTAGTTTCTTATATATATCTACAGATTTTATAAATATTGTTTAATTTTAATTATGGACAATTATGCAATTTTACATATTTATTTAATATATTAATTAAAATAAATAGATAGAATAATCTACATAAGATTATAATTTTAAATATATACATGCACATTTTTAAATATAAAAAGAAAAGGACAAAAATAGCATCAAACTAAGTTTTTGTCACAAAATAGCATCATAAGGAGGAAAATGACCAAAATAAGTTTTATTGAAGGATAAATATGCATTTATAACCCTTGGGTTAATTAATTTACGACTTAGGGTTTAGAGTTAAAGGGTGAGGTTTTAGTAATATATTCAAATATAGTACTAAACTAAGTTTTTGTCACAAAAATATCATCATGGAGGAAAATGACCAAAATAAGTTTTATTGAAGGGTAAATATACATTTATAACCCTTGGATTAATTAATTTACGACTTAGGGTTTAGAGTTAAAGGGTGGAGTTTTAGTAATGTATTCAAATATTTAAAAATAAAAAATAACTATTAAAATTTTCAAAACAAAAGGATGCTATTTTGGTCATTTTATTTTTTGAGTGCTATTTTGTGACAAAAACTTAAAAAGTGCTATTTTGGAGATTTGCCCTAAATATAATTCAAAATAAACAAAATTATTTTTATCTTAATTTAGTGTTCAGTTAAATCAAATTTATATTAAAATATTGATTAAGAAAAAAAATTTATAATATTAATAAAAAATTAAATATAATTTATATTTATCTATTAAAAATATTTTAAAATTCTTTTACTGCACATTGGTGCAGGAAAACACCTAGTTTTACATATATAATATACATATATTTTTTTGTCAACAAAAAAATTATTATGTATTTTGAAAGCTTGGAGCAAAATTTAGTTAGTGAATAAATTTTTTGTTGTTGATCCTCGAGACATACCTTATCTAGAGTAGAGGAAGGAGATTTCGACCGTTCTCTTCCAAACAGCGAGACTTTAGCTCTTCTTCTTCCGGAGGAATCCTCTACTCTATCGAAGAAGATATAAATATACAAAATCAAGGTAAAAGCTCTTCATTTTCCTTGTGAAATATATCTGTTAAAGATTTGTGGGGTTTAGTCGATTTAATCAAGCAGAAACGCAACACATATTGTCTTCTCCTTGTGTCTTATGCTCCTTAAATTACAACTTATTGTTCTTGATTCCTAATTTGACTTTGTTTCAGATCATGCCATCATGCGAGGCCTTCGTGGCGGTGACAATGGTGTTGATGGTGCAGCTGTTGGGGTGCAATATTGTAAAAGGGTTTCCGGAAGAAGACCTGGTGGTGAGGCTTCCTGGTCAACCAAAGGTCGGATTCCGACAATATGCTGGATATGTCAATGTGGACTCCAAAAATGGTAGGAGTCTCTTCTACTACTTTGTAGAAGCTGACAAACAACCCGACACCAAACCCTTAACCCTTTGGCTTAATGGAGGTTTGTATACTTCTTTCTTGCCCCTGTAAATTTTTTTTACCCTATCTATTGAAGATATTGGTGATTAAACTGCAGGCCCAGGTGTTCTTCAGTTGGTGGAGGAGCTTTCACTGAGTTGGGTCCTTTTTACCCAACAGGAGATGGCCGTGGCCTCCGCATTAACTCCATGTCCTGGAACAAAGCCTCCAACCTTCTTTTTGTGGAGTCTCCGGCAGGTGTAGGATGGTCTTACTCCAACACAAGCTCTGATTACAACACCGGAGACAAGACTACTGGTGAAAAATCAGCTTCTCTTTCATTTTCAGGTTTTATTAGAATTTAGAAGACTGCTGTTTCTTGACATGCTTTGTTTTTTAACAGCAAGCGATATGGTTGTCTTCTTGTTGAGATGGTTTAACAAGTTCCCAGAGTTTAAATCTCGTGACTTCTTTCTCACTGGCGAAAGCTATGCAGGTTTGTCTGCCTTTTGATAATTCTGATTCTTAGTTTGACGCTCTTATCTATTGGATGTTGGACTTACCAACTTCACTATGCTCACGTAACACGTTCTTGCAGGACATTACATACCGCAACTGGCTGATGCTATACTCACCTACAATCTACACTCAAGTGGGTTTAAGTTCAATGTCAAAGGCGTTGCGGTAAGCATTATAATCTTTACTCTCTGATTATTATTTTTTAAAATTATTTTCTGAAACAGATTGGGAATCCACTTCTGGAGCTTGGGAGGGACACTTCAGCTACGTACGAGTTCTACTGGTCGCATGGGATGATATCCGATGAAACGAGAGGCACAATCATAACCCACTGCGATTTTTCCAATCTCCATAACCTGAGCAAGGTCTGTAGTGATGCCATCAAGGAAGCCGAAACTATCAACGGATACGTCAACAGCTACGACGTTCTCCTCGACGTGTGCTACCCTTCTATCGTCCAGCAAGAGCTGAGACTCAAGCAAATGGCAACCAAGATGAGCATGGGGTGGATGTTTGCATGACTTACGAGAGAAAGTTCTATTTCAATCTCCCAGAGGTCCAACAAGCTCTTCACGCCAACCAAACTCATTTACCCTACCAATGGTCAATGTGCAGCGGCCTGTTGAATTACAGTGACGCCGACTCGAGCATCAACATGCTTCCGATTCTTAAGAGAATTATACAGAACAAAACTCCTGTTTGGATCTTCAGGTTAGAATTCTATTTCTTTTTTATCTCCTTATTCAGCAGCTTAAGCTTTTGTCGAAATTTGCAGTGGAGATCAAGATGCTGTTGTTCCACTTCTTGGTTCAAGAAGTCTCGTACTAGAACTCGCTCATCGTCTCAACTTCAGTACCACACTTCCCTATAGACCCTGGTTCCACAAAGATCAGGTGAGTTGAGTTCTCTGGTTATCCCTCTTGCCACTTGCACATTTTCTCATTCTGGTTGAAAACTTTGTGGTTGTAGGTTGGTGGGTGGGTCACCGAGTATGGAAAGCTATTGACGTTTGCAACGGTGAGAGGGGCGGCTCATATGGTGCCGTATGCGCAGCCTTCACGAGCCCTGCATATGTTCAGCAGCTTTGTGCATGGCCGGAGACTGCCAAACAACACGCATTACTCTCCCGATGATTGATTGAAGAGATATCTTGTACTAGATGAGGCAGTTATGATTAGTATCGATTTAGCTTGATGTATTCTGTTTTCTGCTTGCTCGCTGTGGAATGATCTAGAAGCAACTTGACCATGGTACGTTTACAAGGGAAACTATAGGAGAGATAATGATCTGAATGGAGACATTGTGATCTGAAAGTAAGGGTTTTTCATGACAATCGATTGCATAATGCCAAGTTCGTTAGTAACCGTATAGGTAAGCTTCCCACTGGATCCACTGCAATTGTTGACTAGATAGGCTATGTTTATCTTTACCTAGCACTTTCAGTTCACAATGTTTCTCTATATTCCAACTTTCCAGTTCAATCTTCTGAGTATTAGGTCGCTTTGCTGATCTCAAGCTATAAAGCTAATGAGACTGCAAAAAAAAAAAAAATTGTGTAATTTCATCTGTAGTTAAACTCCAAAATAACACTATTTTATCAAATCTGGTGGTTTGTTAATTGTATTAGAGCATCTTTATATGTGTAATTCTAAAAATGATTCTTAAACTTTTTTTTTCTTCTTGATTAAAAAAAAAAAATTAACCAATCAAAAAGAATAATAGAGAAGCGGAACCCACAAAAAACTTAAAACTTACCTCTTGCATAAAAGGAGAGAGGGAAAAGTTTTAACAAAAATGTGAGTCCATATGGTTAAAACTATCTCAAGAGTTACACCTATAAAGATGCTCTTACATCATAACACTGTTCACCACACCAAATATATATATATATATATATATATATATATATGTACTTATTTTAATCTTTCCTTTTATAGTATAATTAATTAATGAAAATTTATAAAAATATAATATATCCTTGTAGTTTGTACTTCTCATTTTATTTTCACTACATTAAGATATTATATTATTTGGTTAATAATATAATTAAATGTAGTTTTTACAACAATTAAGTGTAGTTATTAAATAGATACAATTGGTAACCAAAATCAATTATATTAGTATATTTTTAATAATATGATATAAATATCATACTAGTTATTAAATAGTTGAAATTTGTAACTAAATGTGAAATGTTTGAAAAAATTATATAATTGAAAAAATAATTATAAAATTTAATTAAATATTTATTTAGTATAAAATGATAATTAGCAAACTAAAATAATTTCTATTTATTATTTAGCCAATATTATTTTTAAAGCAATAATTAGCCAATATAATTTTCAAAGTGAAATTTGATGTTGTGACTATAAATGAAAAATTAAATAGATTATCAAAGCACAAAGTTTTGATGTTATTTCAACGCTAAATTTAGTGTCTGGTTGGAGTTGTAAGTTGCTCATTGAGTGCCAGAAGATTTGCAGTGAGTGTTAACGATCTCTATATTCAGAAACTTTCACATTTTCCACTATAATATTCTTTCAAACTCCAGCTCTTTTTTCTCTGCTATAATCTCTCTCACAATTAGCTACAGTATCCTTGGACATCTGTTTCATGAAAACCTTCAAGTTCTGTCTGGTTGGTTTCCTTTTGCTTTGAACAATTCAAATAAATGATTGTAAAGCTTTCAGTTGTCCAAGCAGAACATATTTCTTTTCCTATCTAAAACTCTAATATCTAAACATATTCAGAATAAATAAATGTGATAAGTGATAACTATGATTTCCCATCGTGTATTGTTTAAAAAGTGTTTTATCACATCAAAGTTAATCATTTTAACTAGGACGAGTTGGTCTGGTGGTGTACAGCTTGCGGCTACAAGTACGGCCCCGGTTCGATTCGCACTGGTTACCAGAGAATTTATATGTGGATTTGCTCTGGCGTCCGAGACCGAAGACCGTTACCTGGCCATGACCTATTTTCAGGTGTGCGTCCGCATTGGTAAGGGTTCATATGTATAAATTTTAATCAAAATTTATTTATTAAATAATAGCAATTTAAAAATTGATCTGGTATACGCACGGTTAAGGGTTGCGGGTCAAACTTACCCGCTGACCCGCCAACCCGTAGGTTTTCAATTTTGTTTTGGTTAAAAATATGACCCACCCTGGTATATTTTTAAATTGCTATTTAAATATGACCAGCCCTCTATATTTTTTGTTTTACATATTTTTTTTATAAATTTAATTTTCATATTTGTGTCTTTCTTTGTAATCATATTTGTATTTTTTGTAAGTTTATTTGTGTTTTTATTTGAAATCATATATGTGTAAAATATTTTCTTTTTAATTATTACTAAGAATTTTGATAATTATATTAAATTAGTGATATTACATAACTATACACTTGTGCCATAGCCATTTTATATATTAATTTTGTATTATACTCATAAATAAATAAATATTAATTCTGAAAATAACAAAGTATATACAATTTTGTTTATTAATCAAATAGTAATTAAATAAATGCAAGTTATATGTTTTTCATTAAATTTTCATGATTTGATTTCATATATAATCATAATAATAGCATTATTATTACACATAATATTACAGAAAACAAAATATTAATGAATTATGTAATATGTTTTGCAATAAATTTCATCATTTGATTTTATATATAATGAATTATAAAATGTTATTACATATAATATAACATATGCTAAAAATGAAAGGGCGGGTAACATATAATGAAATGGGAAGTAACATATTTTTGCATCTTTATTTAATACATGTTTAATGTTTGATTAGTTAAAAATAATACATGCAGTTATTATTGTGGCCACCGATTGTTAAGAGTGTAATGTGGTAGTTACCCCAAAAATAATATGATATACAGTTAGGATATAAATGTTAAGCATCGTGGTTACAGTTAGAATATAAAAAAGTACATTTAGTTGAAATAATTAGTTAGATTCTGATCCGCCCTTAAAAGGGCGGATATGTTCTTTGTTTTACATTTTTCCTAGAAATATAAATTTTATATGTGTTTTTCTTGTGTAGAATAATATTTAAAAACTATTATTAATTTTTTTTTGATAATTGTATTGAATTTGTGATGTCGTGTAACTATACACTTATGTTATAGCCTTTTGACACATTAATTATTTTTAGTGGGGTATGTATATAGTTTATAGACTAATTAGATATAAGCAGTATTTTCATACCCGATCTAGACCCGCGGTTAACCCGATAAACCTGGTTGTAAAATATATATTTAGTAGATGTTTTTGATTAGTTATAAAATCATTTGAAACTTTAATAAGATATAGTTTACAAAATGAGTAGATGCATGTAAAATCTTTTTGTTTTTATTTTTGTTTTTTGTTTATTCTAAATAGGTTATAGTTTGTTGATAATGATAAATTTTGTACTTGTGCATGATTTTATATTCTGCTAAATAGGTTAGGTTAAATAGGATAAATTTTATCGACCATCATATTTTTATAAATATATAAAGTCAACATTTTCCGATTTTCAATTGGATATAGTTCAATTATGATTAATTATTTATATCATGATTAATTGGACACTGTTCGATTTATTTTGAGTATTTTTTAAAAAGTTCTTATCAATAGATATACATCATAAGCAGTTATTAACATAAACTGTGAAAAGAATTTGTGTCCTAGTGGAAACAACGCACACACCAGTTCGCAGATTCCGGGTTCGAAACGCTCCAATGATGTTTTTTAATTTTTTTTCACTAATGGCACAAACGTAAATTGCCTTATCTTCTCCCCTGTCGGATTAGGTTTCCCAGAACAGAGTTTAACAGTCCTCATTGTTTTTCTTATAAAATCCATCGATTGTTACGCGTTCTTGTTGATTTTTATGTTTTATTCTTTAAGATTTGACATATAATATTGTGTATACTAAGCAACACCAAAAAAGTGTATACTGAACCTAATTCGAACAAAGAGCAGTCCGATTTAGTGGCCGATCCACTCTTCCTTTTGGTTTTTAGGGTAACTTGTACTCTGTTTATATTCTCAGTAACCGTGTTGTTTGCTCCGGCCTTCTATATGAGATGATAATGAGAAATCATGTGCAGGATCAAAACCCAATAATCCAACTGGTTTTTTAATCAACTAAACAGACTCTAGCGTTATGAGTCTTGAACATCCCAAGCGACTGCAAATGAAAACCAGTAGTTTCTGAGATACACGAGAATTAAGAGAGAAGAAGAAGCATAAAGAAAGTGAATTAATGATGAAATGATTAAAGCAAAGGGAAGAGAGAAGCAAAAGAAAATTAATTGTTTTTGCTATAGAAAAATAGAACGTGGTTAGTGTTATATTTAATAGATGCAGTTATATAAAAATCAGTTTAAAAAAAAATGGACATAACCTTTTATCAATAGGTCAAACATCAGAATTAATAGAATAGATCACCAAATGTTGATAATCCTACACGTACCATCATGATTGCCCCCAAATTATTTGGTATATACAATAATGTTCAATTTTGAATTATGTATTTTCGTTGTAGTTTGCCACGTTACATCTAAACTTAAAATATTTGTAGAACAAGGACGGTCTATATTAAGAAACTGAATTAATTACGAAAAGGAGATACGGAGCATCTTTTTGAAAAGAACTAAAAACCGTGGGAATACACATCAAAAGAAGAAACTACATTGGAAATGGGGAAATAAATTAAAAAAAAAAAGAAGTAAAGGAAATGTGATTCGAGGAAGACAAGAGAACCGCGTCAAGCGGCATCTTCTCAAAACAATCATTCTCAATCAATCGTCTTCTTCTTTAACACGTCTGCAATTGTTTCTCAAACACCATTCGATAAAACCAGAAAAAACACTGAAACAGAGAGAATAAACGACAACAGAAAAAAAAAACAGAGAGTTATGTTGTGTTCCAGATCTAACAGAGTGTTTTTACTTATTTGTATTCTTTCTTCACTTCTTCTTGTCGCCACCACTGGAGTGTCGATTGCTGGTAAGCCAGACAATAACTGTCGATTTTGTTTTTTTTTTTGAGTAATTTATCGATTAAAGTCGCTTAAAAAGATTTGGATTGTTTCCAGAAGAAGAACGGGGGACAACAAGTGTAATAAAGGGAAGATATTTGGCAGAGGAAAGTGGAGAAAACTCATCTTTGATTTTGGCAGCAAAGAGAACCAAAAGAAAAGATCCTACTGAGCACTTCAAGCTTTACACTGGTGGTTGGAACATAAGCAATTCCCACTATTTGTTTGTGAGTTGTCTTTATTTCTCTGGTCCACTAGTTCTCTCTTCCCCCACCCCAAGTTGGGTTTTGACTTGATAAAAGTTTTGAATCTTTTTACCATCAGAACATCTGGACGAGTGGAGTTTGGTTCTTTTAATGCGTAATTATGCTTTTATCAATTGAAAGATTGGATTATTATTTATAACTAGACTGAATTTGTTTTTTTTTTCTGTTAATATGGAATTATGGATGAATTGATTTATGAAACCAATCAAAACTTTTCATCTTTAAAGTGAGTCTTGAGGATGATACTTTGGTTCTTAGAGCATCTCCAATGTAAAACACCATTTTTTCCTCTAAAATGGAGTAAAAGTGATTACGGAGTAAAAATGCCCCAACCCCACTCCATTTCTCACTCCATAATGGAGTGATGAAAAAAAAAATTAGATTACTCTATTTATGGAGTAAACTCCATTATGAAGTGGGGTTGGAGCATTTTCTACTCCAAACTCACTTTTACTCCATTTTGGAAGAAAAAATGGAATTGGGTTGGAGATGCTCTTAGATTCCCTAATTTTAATTATTAAATGTTTAATTATGATTTTTGATGAATTACTCAATGGGAAAACATTTAACTTAGTATTTATATCTAACCTTTTAAATTGAACAAGTCATATATGTGCTTATATGGATGAAAAAACATGTTTGAAACCAATCAAAAACATTCCTTTTTTTTTTTTTTAATGGGGTCTTGGAGACAACAATGCTCTAATCTTTTTCATTCTGTGCAGTCTGTTGCTTATACGGCGGTGCCTTTTGTAGTAATAGCAGGAGTGTGGTTTGTCTTCTTTGGGCTATCCTTGTCTCTCATTTGCTTTTGCTATTGCTGCTGTGCCCGTCAACCTTACGGCTATTCCCGGATTGCTTATGCTCTCTCTCTTATCCTCCTCATTTCCTTCACAATCGCAGCTATGTAAAATCCCCTACACACTCTCTCTTTTACTGACTCTTTCTATTGTCATTCCTTGTTTCTTGATATGCGTTTGATAATTTTCCAGTGTGGGGTGTGTTTTCCTTTACACGGGTCAAGGGAAGTTTCATGCCAGCACAACCGATACTTTGGACTATGTGGTGAGGCAAGCTAATTTCACGTCAGAAAACCTCAGGAATGTGTCAGATTATCTCAGCGCAGCGGAGAGGGTGGATGTGCAGTCCTTGGTTCTTCCTGGGGATGTTCTAACGAAAATCAACGATATACAGGCAAAGATCAACTCCTCTGCAACTACTCTTTCTGTCAAAACAATGGAGAACCAAGACAAGATTCAAAATGTCTTGAACCACATGTAAAAGAACTACCATATTCTTAATCTATTTTCATCTTTTTTTCTCTTTTTTTGCTTATCATTTGTGTCTATATGTTTGCAGGAGACTTGCTCTCATCCTCATCGCTGCTGTGATGCTTTTCCTTGCATTTATCGGATTTTGTAAGTCGTCTGGCAAATTCTTAGGGACTATTATTGATTACATGCTCTGATTATTTTCATTGTTGTTACATACAGTACTCTCTATATTTGGACTGCAGTGCCTTGTGTATACGTAAGTGAAGTTACATTCTAATTTTCTATTTCTCCGTTGGTTCTTTTTTTTTTAATGTTGATATGCTCTTGTGATTAACAATGGATATAGGTTGGTGATCCTTGGTTGGATTCTCGTCACCGGTACTTTCATTTTGTGTGGTGTATTTCTGGTTCTACACAAGTGAGTTCTCTTTTCTTTTCTACCATTTATCTACTACCCACAATGCCATATTGCCATTCATTATAAAGCTTTCTCAAAAACAAAAAAAATCTTTCTACTTTTGTCAGCGTTGTGGGGGATACATGTGTTGCGATGGACCAATGGGTCCAGCACCCAACAGCTCACACGGCTCTAGACGATATTCTACCATGCGTTGATAATGCAACCGCAAGAGAAACATTGACTCAAACGAAGCTTGTGACGTACCAGTTGGTTAACCTCCTTGACTCTGCCATCAACACAATGACCAACAGGAACTTCCCACCTCGAGCCCGTCCCCTTTATTACAACCAGTCTGGTCCCTTGATGCCCCTTCTCTGTAATCCCTTCAATGCTGATCTCTCTGACCACCAGTGCCAGCCCGGTGAGGTCCATCTCAGCAATGCTACAGAGGTAAAACCTAAGATTCCTTCTCTCACAAAGTACACCTTTTTGTTTCAGCAAATCCAGAGAAAATTTAAATCTGAGCATTATGTAAATATTAATGATATATCTATAGATGTAAATATTAATGATATATCTATAGATGTAATGAAGTAATTCAAAAAAATTATAGCTTTATTTTTATATATTTGACATCTTTTTTGAAATTATTAGCTCCAAATTTAGTACAAGGTCTAAAAATTTAAAGTTTTATATCATAATTTATATATTTATTTTCAAAAAAAATTAATCTTTTTTATTTTTCAATTCTGGCGGTGCAAGACGGCCCTGAATGTGTATTAGAATCTGTCTCATGATTCTTATTAATGCAGGTGTGGAAAAATTACACATGCCAAATTATAACAGTGGGAACATGCAGCACGCAGGGACGTATGACACCAAAGCTTTACACCCAGATGATTGCAGCAGTTAACGTAAGCTATGGTCTGTACAAGTACGGTCCATTCTTGGCGGATCTGCGAGGGTGCGACTTCGTGAGGTCTACATTCACAGATATAGAGAGGGATCATTGCCCGGGGCTGAAGAGATACACGCGGTGGATCTATGTAGGTCTCGTGTTGGTGTCTACTGCTGTGATGCTGTCTTTGGTGTTCTGGGTTATATATGCACGGGAGAGGAGGCACCGGGTTTACACAAAAGACTACAATGCTACCCATTCTGAAGCTCCACGGGATAAGGGTCCTCCGCAGTGAGATGTTTTATCATGTTCCTTTTTTTGTTTGTCGGTTTTGCAGTGTACATTATGTGTGTGAGAAGTTGGTATTGTGATTGTTGATAGGAGGGAGGAATCTTTGATATTGTATTGTTATCATTAATGTTCTTTATATGTTGTTAGAGATGATGGTGTTGCTAGACTGAGAGCTCTAGGGAATGAAGACTTGGCTTGAAAAATTCTCTCATTCTACAGTTTAGTATTTATGCATGTGGGGATCGAATAATCGTCACGTCTTTGCGAAAACATTATTGTCAAACCAATTAAGGCCTAAGATTTCTTCTAATTTGATAAGAGATGTTCGTATAGTGAAGAGATCAGACAAGTCATATTGGAAAGATGGATCTGACTAAACTCCCGACATATGCAAATGTTATGGATCATTATCTCGAATTGCCATCGATCCCTTAGCCAATATTAAGGCGACAAAATGATATGAGTTAGCAGTTGTTTTGAAGGAATTATCTGACGCTTTTAAAGAGGAGGATATGTTCTGAAAGTAAAAAAAAATAGAGTTTTTTGGTTACGAGAAAGGGACAGTAACTCAAAGTTTTCTATGCGCAACGACAGGAAACATAATTACACATTAGTGACTCGGGTAACTTATAGGGAATAAGGCGTGTCTTCTTGGAGCTAGAAACACTTTCATAGAAACTGAAAATTATGTTACAATACTCTCAACCTATCATCATTTTGGAACGGACCTGATTCAATAATTCAAAATTCAACGAGATGGCCAAGTTATTTCAACGCAACTTGAGGAGTTGTAAACTATTCCCTCCGTTCTTGAAAGCATGATTTTCTGGATTTTATTTTTGTTCCATAAAAATAGATTTTCTATTTATTTAAAGTAGTTTTGTATATTTTTAAGAAATATTAATTGTAAATATTTGAATTGATTAAATTTTATTGGTAGGTAGTTCTTGGAAAGTATGTAAGAAAATAAATAATAAATTAAATTGTAAATATTTAATGTGTTCTTAATAAACGTGAAAACTTTAGAAAATCCTACTCTAAGGAACAGAAGGAGTATAAAAGAAGATTATAATATTTCTATATTGTTTAGTTAAGAGTACATGTGTTTTTCATAGAAATTTAAAGTTTTATTGTTTTATTCGATTTAGGGTCGTTTATTATATTTATTTATTTAATAGAATAAGTTTCTTTAAAAAAAAAACTTAAAAGACAAAAAAAAAAGAAAAGAAAACCCTACTCGGACCAAATCTAGGGTATACCCTTGACCGGATCTAGACACATAAGCTATTCAGGTTCTCCTCTCTCTCTCCTCTCCTATGCTTTCTGTCTCCTCATCTCTTACAGTGAGTCCTTTACAGGTTCAGCTTCAGTTTCGAGTAGATATGGAAGTGGTTGCCGCTAGGTCAATGGAGGAGACGCAGAGACAGCAGACATGGGCTTGTTCTGCCACTGAGACGCTTCTCATCCTCCTTGGAAGGAACCTGGCTTGTCTGCTCCTCGCGGTATTCACCCCTGTTTTCTTAATCTTTGAAATTTACTACTTTTACTTTTACTTGTTTCCTTCCTGTTTATTCACCGTAATTGAAAATCGTCCCCCATTATCTAGATAACTATGTGTGCTGAATCCAAGGTTTATTTAGATTTGTTTTCATTCCTTGTGAGAAATTGCTTTATATATATGCATACTCAGATTTCTGTTTTAGGGATAAGATTTTTTATTTTTTGTCTTTGCTAGATCTTTTTGTTTGAATTTAGTCAAGCACTTCAACTTGTGTATCATCAACTGGTTCTAGATTGATCTTTATACAACTTGAGTTGAATGCAGATTTGAACAATGGCAAGTGTACATTTTCTGTCTATTTGCCACTTTTACTGTGTAGCTTTTGCCATATATCCAACTTTATATCCACACAAATTGACTTTAGCAGTATAAGTTTTATGTTATTTGGTGTACCTTTGAGGTTTTTATGACTTGCATATTATTTGTATTACATAAGACATTTTTTCTCTAACATTCATTCTGGTGTGACGAACTCAGGCGGAATCTTTGCTGATTGGGTTGATTGCTGAAGATCAGAGGTTAGTAGAACAGCCACACACACACCTTTTCCCTTTTTTAAATTGAGTCAATCTGAATTTTTATCTTTTCTCCAGGCTTTCTGTGAAGAAGGGTTACAAAAAAGGACGCCCTGATGAGGAAAACAAAGATGGCAGCGACTCTGATGATAACGATGACGACGATGATGAAGACGCTGACGCTGATGATGATGACGACGAAGATGACGCTAATGATGAAAATTTCTCCGGGGATGAAGGGGAGGAGGAAGCTGATCCTGAGGACGATCCAGCGCCCAATGGTGGAGCAGGAAGCGATGATGATGACGATGATGATGGTGATGATGAGAGCGACAGTGATGATGATGATGACGACGAGGATGAGGAGGACGAAGATGATGAGGAGGAGGAAGATGACGAAGATGTTCGCCAGCCACCTGCTAAGAAGAGGAAATGAAACATGGGATTAAGTGGGGGAGTGTTTATGTGTGGGTGGTTAAAGACTTGAAGAGGATCTCGTATGTGTTATGGTTTTAAGTAGTTCAGTGAAAACCTCCTCTTTATTCAGTTTCATCTTGTTGTGTTACTACCATTTGTTTGTTATCTCAGACTTTTCGACCTTGGATTTTAGTTTATGTTTCCTTTTTAGAATGTTTGTTGTTCTCTTCTTTTGCATCTGCCTATACTTTTACAGTTTCTTTGTTGCTGTTTAGAGCGAATGCACATAACACCACACCGTCTAATTAGCTTTGTTAACATAAGAACAAAAGTGGTGAGGATATTACTCAAAACCCTCGAGTTTTATGCCATCTCATAAGAGAGGGAGCTGGAAATAAAATAGTATTGTTTGACTAGTACGTACTCCCGCAGTTTCAAACTATTATATGTTTTGGATTTTTCACATTTCTTAATAAAACACATTAAATTTTAGTTTAATATGTAATTTTTTTATTAACTTTTCGCCATAATTTTTAACCAATTAAAATTTAGTAAATACGATTAATTTTCTTAAAATTTACAATTTATCATTATTATATATTAAAAAAATACATTGAAAGTGTCACAAGAAAAAAAGTACATTGAAAATTGAAAAGATAAAAAAACATAATCTTTTTGAAATAATTTTTTTTCTAAAACATGATCTAACTTAAAACCGAAAAGTATTAAATTAGGTAAACCATCGGTAATCCTAGCTTTATTCTCTTTTGAAATTATTGCTACAGAGGATCTTGTGGTATAGGTTCGAAACTATTTGAGATTCCACGGTACTTGGTTATGGTCAAGCAGCTTGCATGTTTTATACATAAATATAGTACTTGTGTTTCCATTCGTGGGAGATATATATAGTAAACAAGACGCGATGCAAATGGCCTTAATAAATAGTGTAAACTAAGATCATCCAAATCAATAGTAAAACTTTATAGTAATCAAATACAACTTGATCATGCTGGTGACCAAAATCCGTGAACTCATAACCATAAGATGCACCATTTCTTCAATCTCAGATACTCCACCTATACAGTCCACATCATAGTTAAGTTAGATAAACGAAAACAAAACAAAAAAAAATCGTTTGAAGCTGTTTAAAAAGCATCTATTATCCTAAACACACCACAACACTATACCACTATTTGCATTGCACGAATTGACAATCACGTAAGGGAGACTAACCATCAAGGAAGCTTTCCGGAACGGAAAACAGCAAACTTGGTCATATCCGAATCCTTAAATTCAACATTGTTCTCAGAGAGAAACTCAGCGATCATAGACTTGACACGTTCAGGTTCCTCGGTCTCGCATTCAACCTCATAGCAGTTCCCAAAATCAAACTTGGTCTCATCAACCTCGAGTTTCACGCCCCTCCACTCGTACACGTTCCTCACATTCTCGAACCCACCGAGACAAACAAACCCCGAGAAGTCTTTAAACCCGTACTCCTCTCTAACCCTATTCAAAACCCTAGATCCCAGATCCGACAGCTTACACGGCGAATCCACGCACTCTTTCGCCAACCCGGCGTCGATCTCCTCCTCGTCTTCCTCCACGCGGCTGATCCCGTTGGCCAGCGTCGGTTTCGCCTTCAGAGAGAGGATGCAGCTCGTCGGCGGAGAAGGTGTGTTGTTCCCGAGGAAGCGGAGACGGAGGACGGCGCGGCGGAGGGAGAGATCGTTTTGGGGGGTGTCGAAGAAGAGGTTGCGCTGGTGGAGGGTTTTGAGGTGGAAGGGAGCGAGGAGAGTGGCGAGACGGAGGTGAGCGGCGGCGGTGAGGAGGCGGAGCTTGACTTCGACTTCCATTAGGAGGAGGAGAGGCCGATGCGGTCGGATTTTGAAGGAGGGTTTTGGTGTTTAGGGTCGATGAGGTGAAGGAGGGATGAGGAGGAGGTGGTGGTGGTGGTGGTGGGTTGTTCTGATTTGCGGTATTGTTCGAGCTCTTCGCGATCTTCGATTTTGAGTTGGATTTTTGTGGGTTTTCTTCTCAACATTTGGGGATCGAGAAACCCAAGCGGCACTCTCTGTTTTCTCTCACAAGTTTGGTCTCTCGAACAGGATTAGGGTTGTTGTTGTTGCTGCGAATCAGTGGCTCAAATGTACAGTAATGTTTTAAAAACCGGATGACCCAGTCAAATATTGGAGTTCAACCCGGTTCAACCAAGTTTTAGTTTAACAGCAATTTATTTTATTAAATTTAAGTTATTCAATTTAATAAAATATTAAATACTTTTTTGAAACTTGTAACTTTAATATGTATATTTAATATCAACTTTGATAATTTTATATTTAATTCAGTGTTTATTTCGGAATTTTTCATATTCATATTTATCCATGTAAATGATACATGAAATGATATGATAATTCTCTCAAATAGTCATTTTAAAATTTTTATCACAAAAACATCTCTCAAAAAAATAATATGACAAAACAAATTTTTTTGTTTTAAAATTTTAATTTTAATTTTTTATTTTTTTAAAATTTTGAACACATTCCTAAATCTTAACCCTTAATTTTAAACATTAAATCTTATATTAGTTAACTCAAATAGTCTTTTTAAGTTTTTGTCAGAAATATAATCCTTAAGAAATAAAATGATTAAAATAATTTCTTTTTGTTTTAAATTTTTAATATTATTTTTTATTTTAAAAATTTTGAAACATTCTTAAAACTCAAACCCCTAACTCTGAATCATAAGTCTTATATTAGTTAACTCAAGAATTATAAATACATATTTACCTCTCAATAAAATATTTTTTGGTCTTCTTCTTGGAATGTTATTTTTGTGAAAGTAAACAAAAAATAGATATCCAATTGAATTTCTCTAAATGAAATATATATATATATATATATATATATATATTTAACACAAAATAAATGTTTTCATTTCATCAAAAAATTTCTCACATGATTTTTTTTTTCTGACAATATCGTCTAAGAGTTCACCAGTTCAGTAGCTAAACCGGAGATAGAGAATCAACATATAAAATAGCTGAAAGTGAACTTCTCGCACTACGTGCAAACTTATCTCCCATTATGTTTTGTATTCTTAGAATATGTCTGATCTTGGAACTAGGAAAGAAAGTTTTACTGCAAAAAAAATTCTCATAAAATTATAACACGCAACAAAATATAATTTCAGGGTGCTTTTAACCGAAATAATCTTGCAACGTGGTCTCGATGTAAGAAAAGAGAAACATTTCGATCTTTGCTCTCTGCATAGGTAGAACAAGAAAAATATACTACTTTCCTAAATTAGGAAATGCAAAATGCTTGAAATGAATGTATAATCGGGGAAGGGAAGGAAAATGCAGACTTACCATAAGCCGCTTATGCAGGTTTGGTGCAGATGGTAAGATACTTGATATAAATCGTCAGATTAATGTACTTGTGTCTCTGAAATTCATTCTTATGCCGTCGCTGTTTTTACAAGTGCGAATTTTAAGTGTGGATGGTATCAAGAGTTTTTGGGAAAGAAAAAACTGTTGCACGAAAAATAGAGGAGGTTGGTCATTCATTGTAACAAAATAAACTCCAAGGACATATATCTAAGTTGTAACTTGTAATTCATATCCAAAAGCAGACTTGGTGCAGAAAGGAAACCATCGATTAAAACATCCAAATTAAATAAACATATATCTGAAAAAATTTCATTAATATTTATAATCATACAAAGTTTTTTAAATAAATATTACTTATTGAAAATTATTAAGTACTGACAAAATTCAACACCCTATCGTATCCATGCCAGTCACATGCTTCGTTGAAAATTGTTAAGTACTGACAGAATTTGTTCCATTAGATAAATATTACTTATTGAAAATTGTTAAGTACTGACAAAATTTGTTAACTGGTGGTTTTGTCTAGTGAAGCTAAGTTTAACGTTTTTCCGCCATGCTTCGTTGCTTTACTAGTTGTATCCTATTTGCAAGACGAACTTTGCAAAGCAGCTTAATCTTTTGTTCAAACCCTTGTAAAAAGAATTATGACTGAACACCTCTAAGTTAGAATCCGGGTTAGAAGCTATGTATGCGTTCGTTGTCCGATTGCCGATTCTCAGTAAGAGCTTCGGCTCCCAAAGGCACATGTCGTTAAGTCCGTTCGGTGGAAGCACCGTTCAGACCGCCTTGAATTATAATTATCACCGAATAGCGGGTAGAATCTTCTGTAGACGACTTAAATACACGACGGGGTATTGTAACTGGCAGAGTGACCTTTTTACCACGATCCACTGAAATTCAGTCCTTTGTCGCTAAAATTCGAAGAAAAAAAATTCAAAAAAAAAATTACACGTATGGCTTAATTAATTTTCGAAAAAGTATATAAATAGCATTTCATAAAGTCCAGTCCAAAGTTTATAAAAAATGGTTACATATTTTTCATCTATTTTGTTTTATGTTTGCCGTGATTACGGTAAAAACTCTGATTCTTCAAAAAATTATGTTTTCTATTACAAATCTTAGTTGTTCGAGTTTGAAACACTTTAGTTTATGATAATATATCAGCAAAGTATTAATATTGAAATACAAAAAAAAAACACGACACAAATTGTTCCAAATAAGTTACAAAAAAAAAAATTGTTCGAAATGTTTGAATCTTCTTGTAGGAAGTCAATTTTCTTGTGTTTTTTTATTTAAAAAGTCTATTTTCTTGTAGTTGGACTAGTCAACAGATTTTCCCGCAGCTACCTCATACGTTAATTACCACCAATGAACACGGAAGGCCATTGGAAAATCCTTGTTAAATCTAACCAATACCCCTCCAAAATAAGTCGGCACGTTAAAACCTTTTTAAATTTCTGGTACAAATTACAAGTTAGAAAACATGAAATTCTTTTACTATTTAATTTTTGTTGAAATGTCAAATTTATTGCGAAGAAAACAATTAAAATTTTATCTAGGAAGTAATAAAGTGGATCAAAGCTGGCAACGAGGTGTTTCTCAACCTGTAAGAGCAGTAACTAGCTTTTTATCCAGGCTCAAGGCAGAAAAGTTGGCTAAATATTCGCTCATGCGCTTGTGCGAGAGAATCTTATAGGTATCTCTCATTTCATATCAAATAAATTCCTCAGATGAAAAAGAATTAGTATTATGTAACAACAGAGGGAGGGACTAGCAAGTTGTGTTGTAACAACGTGTGAAAAGCAATTGTATATTATTTCTGTTCCACGGACCGCCTAAGATAACTGGATCTTATAGCCCAAAGCTGCTTCCCGACAGCTTCCATGTCGGGACGCTCTTTGCGTGTGGGAGCAGCACATTGAAAAGCCAAATTGAACATCTTCTTTAGTATCTTCTCATCTACTCGGTCCCTCGCGTTTGGATCCACCAATTCCAACACTTTGCCCTCATTGTATTTCTCAAACGCCTGGTCAACTCGCAAACGAAGAAACTTTTACTAAATTAAAAACTTAGGAAAAAAAAAGTAGCGTAGCTTAGTCTTACCCATCGAACCGTAATCCTCTCATCATGAGGTCGTCTGGGCTCAACAGGGCGACGGCCAGTGAGTATCTCCACGACCAAAATACCAAAGGAGAAAACATCGCTTTTGGCAGTGAGTTGATAAGTCCTCATGTACTCAGGGTCGAGATAACCAACAGTTCCTTTCACTTGCGTCAAAATGTGGGTTTGGTTAGTGTCCGTAGGACCGCCTCTCGCGAACCCAAAGTCTGCCACTTTGGCTCTCATCCCAGTCGTTAGGATAATGTTGGATGATTTTATGTCACGGTGAATTATCTGTCTTTCTGTTTTACCACAAAAAAAAAAAGATTAGTAATTTTTTTTTTTTTAAATCACAAAAAACATTCTCTCTAACAAACCTGCATAAGAATGGAGATAAGTCAATCCATGGCAAACATCAATCACGATCTCCAACCTTTGACTGAAATTGAGAATGCTTCCATTAGCACCTGCACACAGTTTCCTAATACTGTTTAATTTCATATGTTCTTTACTTCTTATGAACACGTGAAAAAAAAACAAGTTTCTTACCGTCCAAGTGATCCCGGAGTGTCCCATTTCCGACATACTCGGTTATGATAAGTCGCTCGTCTCCTTTATCAACATAACCAAGTAGCTTCACCAGGTTCCGATGACCTATTTTAGACAAAAGATCAACTTCGCTTTTGAATTCCTTCCGCAGATTCTCAAAGTGTTCCTGCATCATCACATTGTTGTCTATTAATAAAAAAAAGAACATAAGAAAAATATCAAAACAGAGTGAGTGTTACCTTTTTGGCTCGTTTAATGGCAACCACCTGACCGTCGTCTAGAGTGCCCTTATAGACTATCCCGAAGCCTCCTTCACCAATTTGGTTACTGTCGGAAAAATTACCGGTTGCTGCAATAATCTGACTCATGGTGAGATTCAAGGGTCCCATCCTAGTACTACTAGGTTTCGGGGACATAGCATATCTCGAGGGGCTTTCAGGTACCCGGGACGAACTTGACGAAATCTTATCAGATGAAGGGCTCATTTCAAATGCCGAACCTTGGTGCACTGTCGTGATAATATATATGCTCAATATCAAATATCTAGACATTAAAAAAAAGAGAGTGAGATATTTATAAGTGACCTGAGTTAGATTCTTTGGGAAGTACTTCGTGAGTATTTGCTTTCCTCTCCTTGTGGAAGCAAGGACAACAAATCGCACAGCAGAATAGAAGAAACCCGCTTGCTGCCAAGCTTACTTGAACTTGGCCATTTTCAGATTCACCACAATCTTCTTCTTCTTCTACATATTTTTCTTTCAAAAACCTTCTCCCTGCATAAAACCAATTTTTTTTTTCTCAAAATAATAAATAAATAACCAACAAACTCAAAGGAGCACAAAATTTTCAGAGTAGTAGAGTGCATACCACCTAGTAGATAGTGAACCGTGCAGAAGTCGTCTCTAAAAGAGTCCTCAAAGATACAACCTTTGGCTTTATGAATCTGTATGGCTTCGCAAAAGCGAACTATGTGCACTGGATCTCCGTTTATTGTGAACAAACTCCTTTGTTGATTGTAAGGCTTTGTGTAGGCAAAGTGATCAGACTGGCAAAGACTCGAAGACGACGATGCAGAACTTTCCTCGGGATGCAGTAACATTAACAGACAGAACAAAGCAGCAAACACCAATCTTGGGACGCTTCCACCCATGATTGGTGAGAGGTCTTATCCACAAAATAACTCAATAGACAACAAGACTTAGCCTCAATAAAGCCATTCCTTAGATTTGCCCTAAACCACCAATTGGGTAAAACCAGTAAAAGAAATTTTAAAAAGAAAATCAGCCCGACAAGGTAGCTAAACTTAAGTCATGGTTTCAATTCTTGAAACCCTTTTTACCCAATTCTCATAAACAGTAGGAAAGATCTAATAAAAACTCATAAAACCTCAGTTTCTCTGGGTTTAAAAGGTCTCCCAGAAAAAGTATGTAACCAAGACCTTAATGATCTGACATGTTCAGCAAGACCAATTTCGAGAAACCCAGAAAATTTGAGCTAGAGAGAGAACACCAAACCTGGAACGCGATTTTGTAGGTTTGACTTGACTGTAAAGTACTTTGAATCAACGAAACACTTTCCCTTGTTTCAGACAGATTTTTCTTTTTCTTTTTTTTTTCTGGTCGACTATTTCATTTAAGAAAAATGATTGTGAGCTATCCACGACCACGATACATCACTACATGACATCACTACATGATTATACATATCCATAAAAAATAATGTATTAAAAAACCACAGGAAATAAAATAATTTATCTGACAGTATTTCTAAATTGGTATGTGTTATGTTTGTTAACAGGTCAACATTATTGTGATAATTGAAATATGTGTCCGATTTGAAATCTGCCAATTTTTAGTGGTATTTTGATATATTTTCAGATGTTCTTGGTTTTATATCAATGCGTTTGAGTGCTTGATATGTGTGGTGGTATTGTCCACTTTAAGGGTTCGAAATTTTATCATATATTTTTTTTTTGAAACTGAATTTTATCATATATTGTTGCATTCTAAATCTGACATACTTTTTATGTTATAGTGTTAGCAACACAACACAACATATAATAGTTTATATATGTTGTCATATAATTCATATAGTTTGTGTAGTTTTCTATATACTTCTTTTTCCTAGATGTATAGTTATGTGGTGGTGTATTATTCATGTAAATATAAATCATTTTACCTTCGAATTCTTTGATAAACTCTGCATTCAATTTTTTTTTTCTGTCTTTATGACTTTATCCATCGAAATTAAATAATCTCTTAAATAAATAAAAGCATATTCATAATCCAAAATATATAACTGCTTCTGAAATTTCACTACCGATATGTATAACTCAGATTAAATTTGTCGTATGTCCATCTATTGAAATCTTCATACATATTATATCCACTAAACCAAATATTTTATCGATTCGATATATAATGTCTTAAACAATATAACATAAGACAACTTCTTTGTGGAATAGATTCATAATTATCTCTATTTTTAAAATAATATCTTTCGTAATAAAAATGTATATCTTCGAAAGAACAATATGTGGTCTCTTAAAAGAAAATCATAACAATTTATTTTTACAAAGTTATACAGTTCTACCAATCTAGTTATACCACGTTTTACCTCTCTATCACTATAGTTATACCAAGTTATATAGTTATACCAAATTTTTAATTTGTACCATCTATCTTATTAAAACAGAAATATTACAACTTTTTCTAGGTGGATTTTAAAGTTGGACCTTTTATATTTAAATTAAATATCATCCCTTATTTATAATACATACCATATACAGTTTCCATATATTATTACATATGGATTTAATATGTACCATTATTACATGTCGATTTATATACTAAGAATATAATATGTACCATTACTCTGAAACTAAATCTTACAATTATATTGCAATTATACATAATTCACCTGTTTGTCCATATTACAATTATATATAATATATAGATACCATTCCTATGAAATACGTACCATTCATCTGTTTGTCCATATTGAAATTATATATAATATATATAGTAAGAATACTAAGATACATATGAATCATCACATACATAGAAATTAGATACTAATATATCAGATCAACTCAAATGTGCAACCATAATCCCTGCCATGATCATATACAAATTAGACATAGTATTTGTAATAAAACCATCATGCTCACACTCATCCAGCTTCTTAAGATTGATTCACATTGCAATTATATATAGTTCATAAGTTTGTCCATATTGCAATTATATATAATTTATCTTAAGATTGGTCCATATTGTTCCTTTAAAAATTTAATCTCTCAATTCTAAAATATACACTAAATAAATCTTTTATAGCAAAACCATTTCTCCAAATTGATTTAACATGCCTACAATATCAGATTTAATAATATCGCAAGTTTTAAAAATCAGTTATAGAAAATATTCTTCTCCAAGTTTATTCTATCAAACCTAAAATCTAGGAAACAATAAAATCGATGTTCTTAGTATTTACTATGGTTAATGTAATTGATTATCGGATATTCCTTTCCTTTAAAAATACAGTCAATATTCTTTTATAGAAAAACCCTTCTCCAAGTTGTTTAAATAATCAGTTATGGAAAATCCTCTTCTCCAAATATATTTTATCCAAGCGAAAATCTAGGAGTCGATCAAATTGTGATATTTTTATTTATTATGGTTGATTTAATTGAATGTGAAATATTCTTTTTCACCTCACAAAAATTTGTCTATAAATACTCGACTTCTTATTCACCATACGACATTCACAAAAACTCCCAAATGAACACAATATCAAAACCTAGCACTTTAGTTATGATAGATGGTGTGAAACCTTTAAGAAACAATTGGAAAATTCGAGTTAAAGTTCTTCATTGTTGGAAACAAAACACCGGTTTTGGAGACGACACATTTGAGTGCATCCTCTCAGATGAATCTGTACTTGCATTTGTTTCAGCTTTTATAAGTTTTTTTCTATTCTATTGGTTTATAAATCTGTTTCTTTTTCTGTTTTATATGGTGTAAAGATTGCAGCAGCGTGCCAAAGGAATCACATTAGTACACATTGTTTATTTAAACACATTTTTATTTCTCAAAATTTAAAATTAATACACATAGCAATTATGTATAACATTTAGTACGAACAAAGATAAAAAAAATTAACACCCGCTCGGTCGAGCGGGTCACGATCTAGTTATAATTATGTCAAGTTATACAATTATAGGATTAAACTAATAACAAATTAAACAAGCTCCATCAATACAGTTTTAGCAAGCCTACAAAATTTGTCCAGTGGTTCAGGCCATAACTTCTTACTCGTAAGTAGAACGATGTTATGCTCGTAAAGCATATTGAAAATTTTACTATTTGATCTAATTATACACCATTTATAACTAGATTTCGAAATGTTATATCTTAAGATATGAAAAGATCTAACCTAGATTTCGAGTATGATCATCTATTAACAAGACTTTAAAATTTTAGGAGAAAAGGATAAACTAATAATCACTTTCTACTAAGAGGCATGCATATAAAACTAGAGCTGATGTTGTACACCTTCTTTTAAGATTAATAAAACATTATATTTCATACATTCTTTTTGTTTACTTCATGTTTTTTTTGTCATCTTGTTTACTTTTTTTTATAACAAAAAAAGGATTAGACACAAGTCTAACTCCCGGATGGAAGTACAGTCCACGGATAGATCCTATCCTGGGCATTCAAATGAGTCGAAAGTAATAACTTATATCCGTGTGGCCGGTGGGGTTTAAACCCGGATTCGCTTTATTGGGTTTCTCAATCCCCTCAAACGCCAATAGCCCACCATCACCGGTTAGTCATCTTGTTTACTTCATGTTTCGATATTACAAAGAACTCTACTTTGTCTTATCCTAACAACAAATAATTCTTTTTAAATGAAAAGAAAAATATTCTAAGTTTAAATGGTACAAAAAAATAAAATTCTACATATTATAGTAGTGTTTTATTGTATAATTTCAAGATAAAATATTTATTTATAAGACTAAAAAAGACAACCAAATTAAAAACTAAAAGTTTTAAACTAAAATATAAAGACCAATAAACGAAAACCCGAAATTCAAAATAAAGGATTTCGAAAACCAATCTGATCAAAAACCAAAAACTAAAAATTACTCAAATAGTAAGAGGTCTAAATAAAAAAAGCGTGTAAAAATAAAGATCCGAAAGGAGAGAACAATTTCCTCCACTAGGTCACCGGAGAGAGAAAAAGAGAGAGAAAAAAAGAGCGACTGATTTCTCCGGCCGACGATGGGGCTTCCACAGCCACCGTCGGCACGGCGTTTGCTTTTGTCATCCGGTGTGGTCTTTGTGCTCGATCTATGTGCATGTCTAAAAGTGGTAGTCAAAGCGTGTTTATTCTGTTCGCGGGGTTGCTGGATCTCCGGACGGTGGAGGCTCATACAGCTTCACTGTCGCCGGCTCTTGTCTCTGAGGGGTGGAGGCTCTCTAAGCTCTGCGTCGTCGGCATATGTGGCCTCTCTCTATGAGGCGTCGGGTGGTCTGTGGATCTGCGGGAGTTGGTGTTTGCGGCTCAGGTTTCTCGTGAGATGGAAGCGATGGTGTTAGGGTTCCGGTATTCTCTCTGCTTTCTCGTGTGTTTAAGGTCTTCGGATGAGGTCTCGATGTATTGATGACGCTCTCCGACGATTTGATGTTGGATCTGAGAGTGGTGGTTTCGAGGGTTGAAGGAAGAGTTTTCGATTGAAATCGAGGGATGCTTTCCTCTGCTAGAAGCGGTGGTACTGAAGTGAAGGGTGGCGCTGGTGCATGCGCGTGGTGTTGTCGGTGAGGCGCCGTCCGGTAACAGCGTAGATTCTCCCGGCGGTGATGGCGAAACGGTCTCGGACCACGTGTCGAGACGTTTTGGTTGGGGATAAGATTAGTGGTTATGGGCCTGGGCTGCTGGGGTTGTTTTTGGTTTGCCCAGTTTATTTTCGGTTGGACCTTATGGTCTTTTGTATGAATTTGGGCTTTGGCCATCTTTATATATATTTCAATTTGTGAAAAAACAAAAAAAAAAAAAGATCCGAAAGAGGTCACGGTTAAACCTTGAATTTCCGGTTTATAACGAAACCGATCGGTTTTTCCAACTGGGACAGAAACTTCTCACTTAACTTCGCCAGACACAAACACCTCGATCTCATCGAACCCCCTCTCCCCTTAACATACCCCACACTTCACACCAAAGCAAAACCTACTCTCCTCTCTTCTCTGTCTGGGCTCTCTATCAGGTACATCTCCCTCTTTCTCTTTCGTTCTCTGTTTGTTTGATGGCAAAATGCATATATGTGTTTTCTTTAATATCTCAGTCGATCCAGTTTTCTCTGACGTTAAGCTGCGAAAAAATCCACAACTTGTGCCATTTATTTATTTGTTATGTCAAATATGGAACTTGGTTTCGCGTATTATAAATCAAATCATTTGACTTTTTCAATTCTAGACATTGAGATTTCTCCAATGTCCGTGTCGATCTACATTTTTGGAATTGTTAGAAAGAAACCTCATTTGGTCTTCTTTTTACATGCTAAAGACATCTTTTTTTTTTTTAACAGAAAATATTTGAAACTATTGTGAGTGATGGCGGCAACAGCAGCTTCAAGCTTGCAAATGGCTACAACAAAAAGGCCGAGCATCTCTGCTGCCTCTACCAAAGTTGGGACCAATCCCAGGAACAACGCATCATGGGACAAAATTGCCTGCACTCCCCGTCTATCGAACCTGGGATGTTTGAGAAACAACAAGACTGCTCTTC
Source organism: Raphanus sativus (assembly GCF_000801105.2). Taxonomy (NCBI): domain Eukaryota; kingdom Viridiplantae; phylum Streptophyta; class Magnoliopsida; order Brassicales; family Brassicaceae; genus Raphanus; species Raphanus sativus. The sequence goes on along the minus strand of NC_079515.1, from coordinate 31,296,836 downwards.
TTCCAACTTCTAAAAAGAGTTTTTCTTTTTCAACAAAGGCCATGTCTGAAGAATCCAGCCAAAACAACAAGGCTTCTTCTGGACTTCCTATTGATTTGAGAGGTTGTTGGCTTATCTTCCTTTTGTAGTCATATATTACTAAGATTTGCTATTAGAAGACGTAATCAAAATGTGTGTTACTAACTAAATAGGGAAAAGGGCTTTCATTGCTGGTATTGCTGATGACAATGGATATGGTTGGGCCATTGCCAAATCTCTTGCTGCTGCTGGTGCTGAAATTTTGGTTGGCACTTGGGTTCCTGTAAGTTTCTTTTTTTCTTCTTCTTTTTTTTTTAACCTACTTTGTAGCTGCTTTTAGTTTCCTCCTCATGTACTGAACTTTGAGTGGTCTACTAGGCGCTAAACATTTTTGAGACGAGCTTGAGACGTGGAAAATTCGACCAGTCACGCGTGTAAGGACTTACAAAACAAAACTGATAATCAAGTCTTTTTTTTTGTTTCTTTTATTTACCACTCATCTATCTCTAAACTCAGGTTGCCAGACGGATCACTGATGGAGATTAAAAAGGTTTATCCTTTGGATGCTGTGTTTGACAATCCTGAAGATGTCCCTGAAGATGTAAGCGAAAGATTACATCTTTTCACATCATATTAAACCCTTAAATATCCAAATCACTTTCTCAATTTTGTGATAACATTTTTTTTTTTGGTCCAGGTGAAAGCGAATAAGCGATATGCTGGATCATCAAACTGGACTGTACAGGAAGCTGCAGAATGTGTGAGGAAAGATTTTGGAAGCATTGACATTCTTGTCCACTCACTTGCAAATGGACCAGAGGCAAGAACTCAAAAGTGTTTCCTATCTGAAAACTGTTTGTTTTTTACAAGAACTGTAATTCTGTTTGACTAATTGGGAGATCTCTTCTGATATTTTATAGGTTAGCAAACCTCTTCTGGAGACATCGAGGAAAGGCTATCTTGCTGCTATCTCTGCTTCTAGCTACTCCTTTGTTTCTCTCCTCAGCCATTTTCTGCCAATTATGAACCCAGGCATGTTAAACAAAACTTTGTATGCCTCTTTCTAATTATTATTTTTAAATAGTTTGTCTATGATGATTTATAGGAGGTGCTTCTATCTCTCTTACTTACATTGCCTCTGAAAGGATCATTCCCGGGTAAGGGTTTTATACTTAGCTTCACAACATGGTTTTGTTTCTGAATAGATTACAAAGCATCTCTTTTTTGTTCCTGTTGTTAGGTATGGTGGAGGTATGAGTTCTGCCAAAGCCGCATTAGAGAGTGACACACGTGTGCTTGCATTTGAAGCTGGAAGGAAACAAAACATTAGGGTCAACACTATCTCTGCAGGTGATTCATTCATCTTTCACTCTAACGAGCCTAACATCAAGATTCTTTTTATGATAAAAAGAGTACACTACTGTCTTTGGTTTTCAGGTCCTTTGGGAAGCCGAGCAGCTAAAGCAATTGGGTTCATAGACACAATGATCGAGTATTCATACAACAACGCGCCTATTCAGAAAACGCTGACCGCAGGTTTCATTTTCCTTCAATACAAAAAGCATTTCTTGTTGGCTTTCAATTTTCTTTGGAAATTTATTTATTTTTTAAATGGGGAAATGATGCAGATGAAGTTGGGAATGCGGCAGCCTTCTTGGCATCTCCATTAGCCTCTGCCATAACTGGTGCAACCATCTATGTGGACAATGGCTTGAATTCGATGGGTGTTGCTCTGGACAGCCCTGTTTTCAAAGACCTCAACAATTAAGGTCTTTAATCGACGAATAGAGCATATGTGACCCCTATCGGCTTTGTATTTTTTTTTTCCTTTAAAAGAAGATGTTATGTTTCTAGTTTGTCCACTTTAGCAATCTAATAAGTGCTGCACTATTTCTCTAATGATTGAAGTTTGCAAGTTTCTCCTTTTTAATACAACCACTTCACATGTTTTATGGTTTCGTAGACGGCTTTGTTCAATTTGTTTTTTTCTTCTTCATAGATTCATTTAAAATTTACTTGTCAATAATTTGACTAAAATTTAAACTCAAATAATATAAAATTAAGGAATCAAGAATTCACCACAAGTTCTTTAAACATGGTCAACAATATGAACTTCGAAGTTTTCTTATGTAGGCTTCTAAAATAGAAAAGGTAATAATATAATCATATATATGTGATATATGTGATTACCATTGTCATTTTACGGAGATGTTTTTTGGTTTTCTACAACATCAATAAACAACATAACATCAATGAATTGATGTAGATATATCTATGAATCTTCTCCTCGTTTCTCCAAACTCAGAGGCGAGAAACTGGAGCCAAGAAGGAATAATCTGTGTAGCCAACAACTGGATCTTGAGTGTAAAACGTCTTCCGATCATATTTATTCAACTTCGCATCAACCTTAAACCGAGAAACCAGATCCGGGTTTGCAATAAACAGCCTGCCAAAGGAAACCAAATCAGCATCCCCTTGCTGAATGGCTTGCATGCCAAGCTCCTTGTTGAAACCTCCACTAGACATAAATGTTCCATTGTAGGCCGTACGCAAGCTCTTCATTAACTTAGCTTCTTCCTCATCACTACCTTGCCTTCCAGATTCTGTTTGCCCATAGGCGTGGTACCGAGGCTGTGTTACATGAAGGTAAGCTAGCTTGGAGCCTGTATCGTTCTGTAACTTGTTGAGCAGATCAACCACGGCTAGCCCGAGGGATAGTGGGTCAGAATCAGTTGCATCGAGATGGTCTATTGCTGGAGATATCCTCACACCAACTTTACTAGCTCCTATCGCTGAAACCACACCTTTCACTACCTGCGATTAACTCAATATTGTTCATTGTCTTAGCTAATATGAACAAGTACTATATTTGAACTATTTTTGGAAAAAAAAAAATTTTAGCTCGTAAACACCTAAAAGTTAAAAAAAAATAGTGTAAAAGAATTGGTACCTGGAGTAAGAATCTGCAACGGTTTTCAATGGAGCCTCCGTATTGGTCGGTACGGTCATTGATCCCATTTTTCATAAACTGATCAATGAGGTAACCGTGCGCTCCATGGATCTCAATCCCATCAAAACCAGCTCGGATTGCGTTCAAAGCCGAGTTGCAATAATCTTCCACCACTCGAGGTATCTCCGAAGCGTGCAGAGGCCGAGGTTTAGGGTATTTCGCGTGTGATCCATCAGGCAACAGAACTCGCCATCTTTCTGAGATGGGTTTGTCAGTTGAAGATATTGGTGATCCACCGTTAGGTTGGTACACTGTTCAAATTTAACTGAAAACGTTCAAATATTTTTTCCAAGTACTTTTTCAGAAACATTTTAGTAAAGAAAAAAAGGACATACACGGATGAGAAGCTCGTCCAACGTGCCATAACTGACAGAAGATGAAACCTCCTTTGGAGTGAACTGCTTCCACAACGGGCTTCCATGCTTCTACTTGCTCCTCCGAATAGATTCCAGGTACATGTGGAAACCTGAAAATGAAAATGGAGAACACATGCTATGTGATTTGAGTGAAAATAGAGAACGAAAAATGGAGATGACGTTTTATCACTAACTAATGTATATTCTAATAGATCTTATAGTTTATTTTCTGTTGTTGAATTTTCTTCTAAAGCATTTTTTTACAAACGCATAATTCTAAATCATTTCTCTTTTTTATTGAAATTATTATTTAGGTTTTAAAATGTTCTTGTGTAAAAAAATTGTCACAAATAAAATAAAAAAGCTTAATGTAACTTTCAGTGATAATTATTGTTGAGATATTAATCTTAATTTTTTTATTGTTGAGATTTTATTATGCAAATATAAAAGTAATATACACAATTTTCTAAAGAAGGTCTATTTTAAATATCATACATGAAAAAGTCATATGACTTATATTTTAGTAGAAAAGATTAATATGATAAAAATTGGGTTATGTAGATATTCTATAACAAAAACTACTATTGGCTGAAGAAATAAAATCTGATTGCTTTTTAAATGTCAAAATAAACAACCTATCATATTTCGCACACAAAAAGAAAATCTGTCATAACATCATTACAAAACCTTATAATATATGTCCCTAATAAACAGCACAGCCATTAATATGTTTTATAACTGAGTTGGTGTTTTTTTTTTTTGTAAACTAACTGAGTTGGTGTTAGTAGTTGCAATTTTAACTAAACAGCAGTCACTTTACCCAGCGGATCCGGGAGAGATCATGGTGCCTTCGGAGATGAGAAAACCACCGGGAGTGGTGCGTTGAGCGTAATACTCCGCCAGCCCCGCGTTTGGAACGCCGTTCAACGCCCTGCAACGTGTCATCGGCGCCAGAACCACTCTGAAACACACACAAACGCGGTTATGAGATTCACTACACTATAATTAAGATCAATCGATCAATCAATCAATCAGCTAAAACTCGAATCACCTGTGAGAGAGATCGAATCTTCCCATCTTGTAAGGAGAGAAAAGTGTGTCCGTGGAGTTTCCCTGCGCCGCCATAACTCCTCCGATCGATCAAGCAACGAAAAGTCTTCAGATCTGAGAAATCAACTGTCAAAAATAGAAAAGATTGATTGGTTAGCTAAAACTTCATAATTAGAAGAACAGAACAGTGTCCACGCACACAAAGAGAGAAACGAAGTCTGTGAGAGTTTACCTTTTTAGAGTTTAGAAATTGGAAGAGTGAAAGTTGGGTGTTGTGAACTTGCGATTGGTTGGTTATACTTCTTATAGACACCAAAGGTGAGCGCAAGAGGAAAGTTCTCGGCATCTTGGACCGACCACTCTTCAGTCACAACAACAAAAAGAAGGACCGACCACTCTTTTCACGTGTTGATTTGATTTGATTTTTTTTTTGACATTACACGCTCTGATATGATTAGTTTGGTCCGCGTGAGGTGTTTTTTTCCTTTCTTTTTCATTTGACTCTTTTTTTCTGGATTGTCATTTGAGATTGTTTTAGTAGAAACTACATTGCTTAATGTTTAATGTTTGTAAAAAAATTTTTTTGAGAAATGGAATTGTTTGAAATACAAGAGCTTTGAGAAAATATTAAATTTTGAACCAAGCAAAGAGATCAACTAAGCGAGATTGAAAACAAGAATAGGACACAAATATTATTATTGACTAGTAGAAGTTTTGTCAGTTATGCTCATGCTTGGTAGATGTTTTGTGAGTTGGAATTTCCATTTAAATCAAATTCGTCTGATATGCTTTGCTTCCTCTCATTTATGAAACTGATTCTTGGCATGTGAATGTTATTTGTTCTCACACTTGCGAGTCCTAGGAAAATTGGAATAAAGACAATCAATAGAGAATCTTTATCACTAAAGTTACAAACACAGAGATCTGTTAAGTATGAAAGATCTCTACTCCTCATCGTTCAAGTTAGCATCATCTTCTTCTTCCACATTGCTCTCTTCTTGCCTTCCTGGAGAATTCTCTTTCTGGGGGCTTGAATTTGGATGACCCTCCATCAATTCACCTTCTTCATCTGATGAAGAAAGTGCCCTTCTTCGTCTCGCAACAGAAGCAGGTACCTGCACCCAAGTAAACCGACGTCAAAACACTGTCTTTGATTCTAACCGAAAAAGATAAATAGAACTGGCATTGTCATTACCTCATCATCAGCATCAGGATCTTCAAGCCCCGCAGCAGCAAGAAGATCATGAGCATCATCGTCATCCACAGGCTCCTCAGCTTCTTGATTCTCCTCTTCCCTGTTATAATTAGTGTTGGCGTCTTCGTCTTCCACTTCATCCATAGTAGCTGCTTCTTCATCATCGTCCTCGTAATGTCGAGCCCTTGAGCTTTTGTCCTTCTTTCTTCTCTTCCCACCTTTCTTTCTTTTCCGCTCACTCGGCCTACCTTCCCCATCATCATCTTCAGCTCTTTCCTTACGCTTATGAGATCCATGTGTGTTGCTCTTCCATTGTTCCTTAAGCATTCAAAATTACAGAATAAAATCAGTATACCCTAAACATCGATGTAAGCCAAGTTAAAAGTATCAAACATCATATTTTTTTCTTCTCGAGACTAGACAGCAACGTTGATAAACTTAATTTTCATATGCATTGTAATAAAAAGCAGGGGACCTCACACCTTTATGCGTTGAATTTTTTCTTCTTCTTGCTTCAGTCGTCTCAGTTCGTCTTCCTGTTTTCTTTTCTCCAACTGTCAAAGAGAGAGAACCCATCAATGCATATCGCAGACGTGAAAAAATCTTCAATATAGCTATAACATGCAAGTCTGCAGTTACCTGATATTTCCTATGTTCTTCAGCTTTACGGCGTGCTTCTTCTGCCAAGGCAGCCTGACGAGCAACTTCTAGTCTCTGCCGGTTCTGCAGCTCCTCACGCTCAGCAGCTTCACGGTGAACTTTTGCTCCTTCTAGCAGGTGTGTGCAATATTGAACATGGGTTTGTATTTTCTTACTATCAAACCCATGAACATGTAGATCTGAAGCAGCAGACAACTGAGTGAATACGCGAACAGCGTTCTCTGCTTCTGTCACTGTTGAGCGCACCTGCATAGTCAATCAAGCAGGTCAAAGTCAATTAGTCCCCATTCCATGAATTATTAGTGTAACTCATACTAGGATTTTAAATCTAAACCATTACTATACACTAGTTGTAGAAGCATATGCTAAAATCTGTTTTATCTTCCCAATTTCTACATACACAAGCTCATAATCCCCTATCTATTCCCAAACGATGCATGCTAAAATCTGTAGATCTTCTAAGCATAAGAACCACAAGGGAAAATAGTAGATGCTCAGGAAGAGATTATTTTTGGTATGACAACCTCATCAGCTGTTCTCTTTTTCTTTTGTAGTGTGGAAGATGATGATTTCTGCATTACAGCACCCAAATCAAATCTGAATGTATAATTCGAAGGAGTCAAATGAATGGCCCTTAACAGTGTCTTTTTGCACTCTTGCCAATGCTCAGCCTCGTAGTGGGTACGGGCCAAGTAAAGAAGAATTTGAGAGTCTGTGTTGTAAAAGAACTTCCGCAAGCAGTTTTGATACTGAAATCATGTTTACGGAAATGAAGACATCAGCAAAACGTTGAAATTAGACCAAAAGAAGACAATACTATGTAGAAATGACGAACCATTTTCACGGCTAAGGCGAAATTCCCTTGAGCGAAGTACACATGAGCCAGATTCACCCATACATCAGGCATCTGAAGAAACACACTTCCGCTTGCAGCTTCTTGAACCTAAAATATTGACAAAGTTCCAGTGACTTGAAGAATCTAACTAGCCTAAACATGAATGGTAAATGATCTAGCTGACCTGAGTGAAAATATCCTTGGCAATATCAAATTGTCCTTTCTCTGCTAATATAATGCCAGAACCGTTGGCAGCATACATGTTGGAACTATGTTGAGTCAGGACCTGTTAACCCCAACGACCAACAATGAGTACCAATATTATCATTGACGCCCTATGAAAATAATATTGAAATGTCCACAACCCTCCACCAGAACACAATCAGGATTTATGCCCAAATTGGTAATAACGAGAAGAACGAAAGGAACGAAATTATACTTTAGTATAAAGTTCCTTGGCCTTCTCCAGATGTGTAGCTTCTAATTTTGGATTTCTTTTCTCATTGCGCATTGCTGCAAAGTAGTTCCAGTTTCCCTACACCATCACAAGAAAATATTGTACGCACAATAAAAGGCTTGTAGACTAAGAAGCGGGAACAATTCCAAACCATCTAGCCCTACCACACAAAATGGAAATAACAATAGTATACCAGGGAAAGAATAGCGTATGAATCCTTCCCATCAGTCGCATCATTAGCAGCTCGAAGGGTTTCTTTTGCCTTAACCCAGTCATCATTTTTAAGCTCTAATTCACCAAGCAGAGACAAAGCATTTGGATTTTTATCGTCCACCTTCAGAGCTTCATTCACCTATAGGGAAAAGTAGAAACCGCGGTCAGAAATAGAAAACAAGCTAATATATGAAAAATAAATAGAATGTTGAAAATTGTAAATACCAGTTCAATAGCTAGAGGAAGATTGTTCTGAGCTCTGGCACTCGCAGCAAGCCTCAAATAAGCATCTATGTAGCCAGGATACTGCACGAAATAGGTAGTCAGAGCAAGTCTAAAGAAATCAAGAGAAGCAAAAGCATCAAGCATTCAGAAAAATTATGCGAGACATGGCAAGTATATCATCAACTATAGAAACGGATAATACCACAAGAGAGTAAGAGTTATTATACCTTGAAAAGTATCAACCGATACAGAAAAGTGGCTGTTTCAGTTTTGTGTAACTGCTCAAGTAATCTAGCCATGTTAAACAAGGTTGTGACTTTATTCCAAGGTACATCGACAGAGTGACCATTTTCAATCAGCCTATGGAAAATTCCAGTATCCTTGTACCCTTGAACAGACACCCCTGTCTCTTCTAATTTTTCTTTTTCATCAAGGAAGCTAATCCATATTCCATCTCCCAGAGCCTCCTTAAAATTGTCGAGCGCAGACTGAAACGACCAAGTGTATTGAAGTCAATTGCCAAATTTAAAAAGAAACGAGCAGTAATAAACGGATTACGAACCTCAAATTCTTCTTTCTCAAAATGTAAAGCACCAATGTCATTCAGGACTTCTATAGGCACTTCTTGTCCTCCCTTTTTCATGAGCGTCCGTGCCTGGGCATTTTTTTATGTTTTCAGACAATGCTCATGTATTGGAACAGGAGATACAATTATCAAAATCATACTTCAAATAAAACTAACCATTTTGAAGGCGTCAAGTGCAGCCCCTGTGTCAGATGATATCAGCAGCTCACCAAGGCCAACAAATGCCTACAAGATTTATGTAGCAAGTAAAGAAAGAAAATGCTTCAAAGCTTGGAAACAATTGCAATAGATAAGGATCCATAGCCCTACTGAATCTAAAGCAACACTTAAGATTTAAGAAGTTCAGAACTGTGAATAAAATAACCCAAAAGGTGTTCTCAAGATCAAGTATCAACATTTTGAAAGATCAGGCTTTCGAATTATGTAAACCAAACTGACCTGAGCATCACGTGGATCAAGTTTTGTGGCCTTCCGCATGTACTCAAGAGCCTTCTCAGTTTTTCCAAGCTGAGTGTATAAGTGTCCGAGAGCCTAAAGAAGGAAAAGAAATTTGAACAAGAAGCATTTCAAATGATAAAACAAAGGGTGAAAGATCAATTAAGAAAAAAGCATGACCTTCAGAGTCTCGCAGTTGTCAGGGTAGACTTCTAATACTTTCTCAAAGTTGGACACTGATCCTTTAAGCTCCCCCAACTTCAGTTGTACTTGACCCAAACCTGACAACGTCAGCAAAAACAAATACAAATGATACCATCATCATTGCTAACGACTCAGATGGTAAAGTCCAAAGAATGAAGGGAATTCAGTAGGACATGAGACAAGGAACTTACCAAAGTAGGGAAATACAAATTCTTGTGGCTTATTGTTAGTTTCTTTGATGGCTGCCATATAGTACATCCCAGCCTTTTCATAGTCCCCCTAGGAGAAGAACATCACCGAATATCAGAAAGGGAGATTAAACAAAGGAAACAAAAAATGATGTATTCTTCTATAACTGCCCATAGGAGAAAGAAACGCTTAAGAAAGAAAACAAATACTCAAATAAAATCTATAAGCAAGCTGGTCTCATTATCTTCCTCTCTTTCCTTAACACTGGCAAGTTCAGAGCTTTTTCACCCTAACGTATACTAGATAGACCACAAAGTTCCTGGCTAAACTTATCTTCAAGACAAGGTACGCAATATGATAAAAAAGATGTCAAACCTTGCTATGATATGACCGTGCTAAATTGTAAAAGGAATGTGACTTTGTTGGCCCATGAGTTGAGACAGCTAGCGCCGTTTCAGTCAGCTGCTCAACGAGAAAGTGCTGGCCGGTGAAAAAAAAGTGGTTGGCTAAATAATTCAGGGCTGATGCGCAATAGGGATAAATCTCAAACGCTTGCTGCATTCTCTCCATTCCTCTCCTCATTCCTAAAGCTATACACATGAAATGTCATCAGTAAAAGCCAAAAAGAAGTTTAGTCAAAATAATCTCTTCAGTAAGTACTATCAGAAGATTTGGTTCTGAGTTATACTTACAATCATTTGCTTGTAAATCCATGATCCCAAGTGCCACAAGAGCTTCAACATTATCAGGATCTAGCTGTAGATATATAATATGTTAAACAGCACTCTTTATTGAAGCTTTCAGTAGGCTCTGTCATAAGAAAGTGAGATATACATCCCAGTCATACTTGCCTGCAAAACGCGATCAAACGCTTGCCGTGCTTTATCTAGTTGTCCCAATTTATAACGACAAAGACCAATTCCCAGTCTCACAGCAGCAGGACAGCCGGGATGTACTTGCAAGACCCTCTTAAGACAGTCAATGAATAAATGAAAAGATTATTAATCTGTTCCAAATATAGACTGCACCATATCAACTATAAATTCAAAACTTGCAAACAGATATATATTAGTTGATAATAAAAAAGCATACCTTGTACAGTTGCAATGACTCAGAAAAACGTCCACGGTAAAATTCCACAGAAGCCTGTATATGTGCAGCGCAAGTTATTAATATGCGAAGTAGTAGAGAATAAGCTAATACACTGTAAGACCTAGGATGGTAAGAGTACAAGACCCGGAATTCTGATATATACCAGCTAACTCAGAATATTCATTTCCTAAAAATATATATATATATATATATATATATATATATATGTGCTTCAAGAAAAAAAAGAAGACTTTAATTTACTAAACATACATATCTGTACCCAAAATTTTAATTTAAAGCTTTCTCAAGCAACCAAAGTCATGCTCCAAGAAAAAAAAAGAAAAGTTGATGCCTTTCCTTTGACCAAAAGTGAGAAGATGATATATCTATAGAATCCAAAAACCTACAGATCATTAGCTACGTAGCAGAAAAAGAAAATCATTATTGGTTAATACCTGGCCCAGAAGAGCAGGAACGTTATCAGAATTGCCTAACCCAATCGTAAACGCCTGAAATGCATTATCTATTTCACCCTTAGCCAGTAAGAGCTGACCTGTAAACAGACATTTTACATTTCAGGATCTTGTAATTTGAAGACATTAAACATGGATAAACGGAAAACAAGAATTGGTACAGGGACTGCCTTGTAAAGAATGTGATAGTGAATTAGTGATTACCTTTCCCAACCCAAGTGGTAGGTTCATGCATATCGATCCTGGACGCTTTGTTGTAGTACTGTGTAGCCATGATAAAAAAATCTTCTTTTTCTTTGTGTTTAGTCTCGGTTTTACCAAGGTAGCTGTAATAGGCACCGAGAGCGTTCAAGATTGCTATCCTCTCGTACTTAACATCAGCATAGTACTCGTCAATATCTTATCAAGAGGAAAATGAGTATTCTCAGTTAAAAATCATTCTCTAAACAATTCTGAATGATTGCAGCTGTATGTTCGTACCAGAGCTTGACCCTTCCTCCAATATTTGACGGAACTGATCAATTTTTCCTTGCTTGAAGTACTCTCTCTTCGCCACACGAAAAGTTAAGCCAAAATCAGAAGAAATTAAAACTGAGTTAAGATAAACAATAAGTGGTACAATCAGGCTCCTAGAGGAGAAACTAGCATCAAATTTTGAAGTAATCAATCTGAACGAAGCTCGATAATCCAATTGGAGTTAAGAGAGAACAAACCGCGATGATGAGCCAGAGATCGAGAGGAGCTTGTTCGGCTTTGAGGATATCGAGGATATCGGAGGCGTCACGAGGGAGCTGATCGAGAACAACCCTCACTTCTTCTTCTGAATTCTGAACCGGTATGTACACACTCGCCATTGCACGCCGCCGAGAAGCCAACCCTAGATTTGAGTTTCTCGTTCTGAGTCAATTTTGCAGTGCCAATCTGTTGGGGGAGAACGATTAGTAGAAAATAACTACACATTTTTATATTATTATTTTTAAATTTGAATTAAATATTCGATTCATAATTTAATATTTTGAATTCTTATGGTAATTTGTCCTATTATTTAAATGGTGGGTTTTTCGTTTTTAATATTTCACATATATTATATAATATATATACATATTATTTGTGAAGTAAATTATTTTTAAAAAAATTCAAGTTAAAAGTTAAAACAATTAAATCGTTTATATTTTAGTGAATAAAAATATTAGATTTATTTTAAACTTTGAAACCTTGCAATAAAATTAAAGTCATTAAATTATTAATACTCTTAATAAATTATCAAAATTTATTTTAAATTTAATTTATCAATTAACTATATAGCTATTAAATTTGAAATAATCTATTACCACGTGAATAGGCTCCTCGTCAAAATAGTTTCCGGTTAAAGTTGTCAGAGATAATTTAGTTGAAACTAATAATTTATTATCTTTCTAAATAATATTTTGATTCTTCTAGATGATGTCATGGATCGTGGATAATTTATTTATTTTACTATTAACGAATGAAGATAATTTAATTTTTAATTTAATTTTGTATTTAATTAATTATTTAATTCAATTTTGAATCATTTTGATAAATATCTTTAGTAAAACTAAATAATAATCTGAAGCTTATAAAATTTTACTAATTTATAGAGATTGATTTACAAAAAAAAATAGATTTTAGGTTTTCATGTAAAAATAAATATATATTTGATTTTATAATATTTATTTTTGTATTGATTAATTGTTTAGATACAATTTTTATATTATTCTTATTCGATTATTTGGTTTGTATTTGGTGTATAAAAAGTAATCAATGTAAGTGTTGCTTTTTTAGACATACAGTGATAAAATTATATCAAAATATTCAAAAGTGTGTAAAAATAAAAGAAAAACTTTCATTAAAAAACAAATTATTCAATATAGCTTTTATTTATATTAAATTTTATATATAAATTATTAATTTGTGTTTACATCAGGAATGTATATTTACATAAGATGTTTTTGAAAAAAATTGTTATCTTATTATTTTATCTGATATATTTATTTTATACCGATCCTAACTGAAACTACTGGTGAAATTAATTAATTTATGATTTTTATTTATCTATGAAATTTATTTAATTTATCAAGCCTTAATTTATGAAGTTTTCACTGCACACTATACAGGGCAAAAGTAAAGTACAAAAGTAAAGAATGGACAACAATGAGATTTATAAATTCAGGGCTCAAATTATGAAATTATTACAAACCCACCCTCAAACCGTAACCATGTCTCTAGTTTGCCACATATATTCCTTTGGAGTTTGAAAGCAATAATCGGGTAACAAGTCAACAATATTATACAGAATCCGGGAAGGCCTCACATTTTTCGAAGGTTGTCCAACCTTGCCTGAAGATCACTATCTATTCCCCCACCGTCCTCAGCTCCTGCCGCCTCAGCTTGCACCACCTTGTTCTTTCCTGCTGGTGCTGCCACCGCACCAGATGGAGCATTCACCAGCTGAAACACAAGCAGACCAGTTCAATCAAGTTAAAGCATTTGCAATATAGGTTTCATTTTGGTTTTTCACAAATAGTAACTGATGTTAAGTGGAAGCAGCCAGTTTTGGTTCTTAATCGGTCTGCATTCAATTGGATATCTGAAAAGAAGAATGTGATACTACCTCTTGGTTGATATCGATACCGATCTCGTCAAGGACTTGGCTAACAAGATCTTCAGTCTCTTCCTCTTCCTCATCTCCTTCCAAGGCATCATCAATAGCATCTCCCATCACCTCAGAGGTCATCTCCATTTTCTCGTTTTGCCTCTCAAACTCTTGCATGATTTTCTGCAGAGAAGGCAGATTCATCTGCCTGTTCATTTGCCCCATTGCTTTAGTCACACCTTTCATTGCCTCTCCCATTGCTTGTGTTGATTTGAGAGTCTGAAGTAACACAAAACATTAGTCTTTTTTTTTTACCTTGTAGAAGAATAAGTATAGATGCAAGAAAGAAGCAAAGCATACCTGGATCCTGAGAGAAACACCTTGGAGCTGGGATTTAAGCTTGTAAAACTTCTCAATCTGGTGTCGTGTTCTGATAAGGTCCTTTGCCATCACTTTCACAGCTCCCTGAGTGTGTACCAAAAATCAAATACAGTAAAATTTACAGAAGATGTCAAATTGACTAACACAATATATTCAATCAAACGTATAATAAGCTCATTAAGAAAAAATAGAGCATAAGCCAAGCAAACACTTCACATAATTCTCATGTACCTGTCTATAGCATAAATTTATATACTCTATTAGTTTCTTCTAGCAAATAAATTTCTAAACAAATTCTTAAGCATAAATTTTGAATTGCAGACAAGATAGGTTAATTATAAGAGAGACAGAAACAAACCATCTGGCCCTGCTTTGCGGTCTTTTTAATCTCGGTAATAAGTTTCTTCTCTTGTGTCTGAAGACCTTGTCTCTCCCTCTCAATGTCCCTGATCGACTTATCGAGCATCCTCTTGTTTTCCCGCAGTAGTTCTGAAAACCAAAAAACCAAATTAGGAGAAGATGTCATAAAGAGTAGAGATCAAACAACTGCGATCGAAAGCTTTGATGCAATCCCTAAGTCACAAAAGTACAATTCAATTTTTTTAACTGGGATCTGAGATTTGCAAAGAACCTGCGGGAGTTTTTCGCTTTCCGAAGATGGAATTCATCATGATCGCAAGAAGATTCTCAAAACTTTGCACGGAAAAATTTAAAGCTGAATTTCCAATCAGCAGAAGAACCTTCGATTGGAGTTGAAAAAGATATCTTTTGGTCAGGAGACGCGCAAAGTGATTCTCTTTTCCTTTGTCGAAACGAACCAAGTTTTCTTAAATATCAACTATAGCTTTCAATCTTTATCATAATTAACTTCGGGTACATGTATATTTTGGAATAAGTATAACCCCCTCAAAAATATTATTTTCTATTATTTCATGATAAAATTTTAATAAAAGAACTGCCTAAAACATAGGGATGAGCATAAGCATACTTGATATTTTAGCAATATTTGATAATTGACTTGTTTTGTATATGAGTAATAAAAATTTATACATGTATTTAACTTTTTTTTTCTAATAAGAAAAATTATATTAAAAATCAAATTGGATAACTGGAATAAATGATCGGATTACAAGTTCGATTTGAACAAAAATTTCCAAAACTATAAATCATTAAGACTAGTTTCTTCCATCCATTAAATCTGGCACGTTCCGCCAATCCATTTTCTATATTCCTAAGAATCATAAATAGTTCTCAACCTTTCACGATGATCACGGAGACGTGAGATTCACCTTGTTGCTTCGAATGCCTCCGAAAATCTCTATGTCGTTTTTGAAATAGCTAACTTTCGATGATCGTCGAGCTGTGTAATCTTCACCGCCATTACACGCAAAAAAAAATATAGAAGAAGAATTTAGGAACACAAATCAGAAAACGATCTTGAACTACATGTACAAACTTTTATATGCCAGAAACCGGATCGACCAGAAGACCGGAGAAGCCCATTGACAAAGACCGGAAAACAAAAAGTCGGGCACAGGACGGAAACCAAAAGCCGCTAAACAAGTCCAACAGAACCCCAAATACCTGCAAGAAGCTATAGCGATGAAACAAGGACGAGGGAAATTCAAAAGAACTCACATTGTAGTTCAATCAGTATCCATTATTGTTGATCTTCTCAACAATCTTGAATGGACTATCTCTTGTTTCTGTGAGTGTGGAACTCCTTCGGGTTGGGAAACTTTCTTGTCTCAAGTGTAACCACACCCATTCTTCTGAATCAAACAACATCTCCTTGTGTTCTTTGTCGGTGTGTCTTACATACTGGTCAGTTCTCTTATCAAATTTATATTTGCTCAGTTCTTGTCATTGGTCGACAAAGTCATGAGATCCAAAAGGTTAAGGAGGAGGTTTTTGATCCACCCAAAAGAGAGAATATGAGAAAATAAAAATTGTGTAAATGTGATTGAAAATGGGAGAAAATTATTCTATGGTTAAGATTGAACTTCCATTAGTGACAATTTGATAATTTTGCCAGCCCTAAGTAATATAGATTAGAAATAGTTGTAACAAAAAAAAATTGTCTATGGAGTGCCATAGTAGATTTGTGTCCAAAAGAAAAAAAGGACAACAATGAGATTTTATAAATTCAGGGCTCAAATTATGAAATTATTACAAACAAACTCTCAAAACGTAACCATGTATCTAGTTTGCCACATATTCCTTTGGAGTTTAAAAGTAATAATCGGGTAACAGTCAAACAGTATTATACAGAAACCGGGAAAGCCTCACATTTTTCGAAGGTTGTCCAACCTTGCCTGAAGATCACTATCTATTCCCCCACCGTCCTCAGCTCCTGCCGCCTCAGCTTGCACCACCTTGTTCTTTGCTGCTGGTGCTGCCACCGCACCAGATGGAGCATTCACCAGCTGAAACCAGTTCAATCAAGTTAAACACAAACAGAGTAAATTCTATTGGATATCTGAAGAGAAGAATGTGATAGTACCTCTTGGTTGATATCGATACCGATCTCGTCAAGGACTTGGCTAACAAGATCTTCAGTCTCTTCCTCTTCCTCGTCTCCTTCCAAGGCATCATCAATAGCATCTCCCATCACCTCAGAGACCATCTCCATTTTCTCGTTCTGCCTCTCAAACTCCTGCATGATTTTCTGCAGAGAAGGCAGATTCATCTGCCTGTTCATTTGACCCATTGCTTTAGTCACACCTTTCATTGCCTCTCCCATTGCTTGTGTTGATTTTAAAGTCTGAAATAACACAAAATATTAGTTTTTTTTTTTGGGATTATTGGAAACGGAACTTTAGCAATAACCAACCAAAGGCAAGAAGAAGCAAAGGATACCTGGATCCTGAGAGAAACACCTTGGAGTTGGGATTTAAGCTTGTAAAACTTCTCAATCTGGTGCCGTGTTCTGATAAGGTCCTTTGCCATCACTTTCACAGCTCCCTGAGTGTACCAAAAATCAATTATAGTCAATTTGTGAACTAGCACATTCTATTCAATCAAACTTATAAAGTTCATTAAAAAATAAAGTATCAGCCACATCAAACACTGCATGATTGTCATGTACTCTATGTCTACAGCATACATATATTGATACACTCTGTTGGTTTCTTCTAGCGAATAATTTTCTAAACCTCGGGGATACAAAATAAAGACAAAACCTCAACATATCACTACAGTTGCTCAAATTTTGCAATGGAACACAATGAGTAACAACCACATGAAACCAGATCGATTAACACAGGTAAATAAGTTAATATAAGAGAGAGACAGAGAAACAAACCATTTGGCCCTGCTTTGCGGTCTTTTTAATCTCGGTAATAAGTTTTTTCTCTTGTGTTTGAAGGCCTTGTCTCTCCCTCTCAATGTCTCTGATTGACTTATCAAGCATCCTCTTGTTTTCCCGCAGTAGTTCTTAAAACCAAAAACCAAATTAGAATTAAAAAAAACCATCCCAGTGGAGGATCAAACAACTGCGATCGAACGCTTTGATGCAATCCCTTGTCGGAAAGTAAAATTCAACACACAAAAAAAAAATCCAAATTCGAAGAACCTGCAGGAGTTTTCCGCTTTCCGAAGATGGAATTCATCATGATCGAAATCTCGAAACTTTGAATAGGATTTTGACGCGAACTCGAATCAGCGAAACCTACGATCGGAGTTGGAACAAATCTCAGTTATGAAACTTTTGGTCAGGAAACGCGGAAAAGGGATTATTCTCTTTTCCTTCGTCAATACTCAATACCCCCAGTTATTTTATATATATATACTAGTGGTATTCCGGCGCTACGCGCCGGGTTCGTATGTTTTATATTCTAATGAGTTCAAATTGTTTTTTGACCCATATAACGGTTAAACATTAGTGTATTATTTCTTTTTGTAAATTTTTAGGTTAAGAAATAATAGTATAAATGGTTTTCATAGATTAGTGCAATAAAAATAGAATAAATAATTGATAGCTATATCAAAGTAAAATAAAGTTAAATTTAAAAAATAAAGTTCATGTTCGAAAAGAAAACACGTAAATGCATGTGTTTGTTGTGTGATTATCATGTTTGTATAAAAATAATAAAGCATAATTTAAGTAGACTCCGGTTAACTAAAATGTAGAATTCACTTTCCACCAAACAAATGATTTGAAATTTACTTCTTATGCCGGTGAAGTGAATTTTTGAGCATGCCTTCTGAGTCGATAATGCAAAAGCTGGGAAAAAACGAAGACGATTGTTAGTGTGAAGTTTTAAATTGCTTATAATGGCAATACTACACATGAGAAAGTTTAAAAGGTGATTTAGTGAAGGATTTCTTATATTCTACACATTCATCAATCTAATTTTGACTGTTTTTTCTTGTTGTATTATTATGTTGGAATCATAGCTGAGATGAGTGTATAAGTTTTTAGCTGATTTTGTGACAGTAAGTTTAATACGCGGCTAGCTGGTTTAAACTGTTCCTCTAAGATTATGGTCGGTCAGGAAAGCCGAATGAACATTAGTTTCTTATCTTAGAAAAAATAAGCAAAATTACACGGACATGTGACTCCACAATTTCTTTAAAAAAAAGATTGAATCATTTACTAAATCACATATAGCACAAAGAAAAATGGACTGCTGGCAAAGGAAAAAAAAAAAGACAAACGCAGTTTATCAAAAACCGCACTTGTGTCTAAACTAAGTGACAACTCTTTACTTCAAAACTCGGAAGATGTGCGTAGTCGGCGAAGTAAGTGGACGAACTCTTTATTTCCTAAATTTTTTAATTAATATTAATTAGACATATACAAAGTGTATAATTTTTTTTTGTTTAGAGGAATTACCTGCTTCTTCCTATCATCATTATGATACTTGATGTTTAATGTTGATCATCTTCTACTCCTAATAGCAGCTTTACATATGCTCTAATATAGGAAATAAATGCATTTGAAAAATTAAAAGAGTTAATTATATGTGTTGCTTTATTCCTTTCTTTTTAATTGTAGAGGGAAGAAACATACTGAGCATTTTTACAAAAAAGAAACATACCGAGCAGTGTAAAGTTCATCAGTTCAGGAAAATAATACAAAGCATTATCGTTATATAATGACATTATTCAACAACATAATACAAAATAATGAATAATCTGAAAAGGTGAAAATGACCTAAGTAGACATTTTTCCACACTGATTTCAGAGAAACACAAGGAATAAACCAAAAGTTCTTAAACTAATATGTCCAACTACGATTGATCGATGCGATAAAATATTTCTACAGTAGTTAAATTACCACATATGAGATTCCCATCTTCTTGCTCACCGGTAAAAGAAAATAATATACAATGGCTGAGCTGTCTCATAAGTCATAATTCTTTCTCTTCCTTTATATATGTATGACATTGATGCTTTTTCCTTTTTGGCTTCTCTTGTGCTAGGATGATGGAGGGAGCTAAGCGATGAAAATAGCTGCTGGAGAGGATCAGATGCAAGGATCTTCCGGAAAGGAAGAAAAGTTTTGTGTTTCTGTTCGTTTGAAACTACTTAATGTGAAAGAAGGGATAAGGAATGACCCCCCATGTAACAACTCCCATCTGAGCAACCGGTACAACCTTAGCTAGAAGGCGCTTTTTTATTTCATGGTTACAGAGCCGCTTGGCTAGTTACCATATGAGAATATGGTATTGAACTGTTGGAAGTACTCTACACTTGCAGTGGAAACAGTAATGTAATATGACAATTCATAGAATCAATAAACCATGAACCTTACCTAGACAGTATCTTACAGAGATCCTTACCCTCTAACAAACACCCAGTAGTGTGTTGCTAGCTCAACTATTTTTAGAGGGTTTCAACGTGGCCTGAGAATCCTGCCAACAAAATTATACTGCCAGGATGAGTGCATTTAAATCAAGATCAACCCACTTACAATATCATATTTACCTAAAACATCGATAACTTAAGCTTGGAAAATTTTCCAATTTTGAAATCTAAACGCAGCCAACTGAAGCAGGAGCATAAAATGAAGAAGCTTTGTTTTAGAATTTTCCTGAATAAAACTATAATTACGAAAACCACTTTTGGTTTTAGAATTCCTAGCAGCACCAACACTATTCAACATGATTCTAATATCTGATACCTTACCTGTGCTTGCATCATTGACCGTCCGTTGAAATCAAGCTTTCCACTTGTCGGCTAGCAAGCGACCTAAATCCACTACCATTCACATATCTATCAAGAGCAAAGAAACTGGAAATCCTCCTTATCTCTGCACCAATGTAAGCAAATGTTACAAAAGAAAGTGCATCACTTGAACATAAGACATCCCAAATTGATTCAGTAGTCTGAAGTAAAGCGTAATATATATACCTCTAAGAATTCCTTGAACGTGGTCGACATCGGCAATTATTCAACGGCTCCACCATAGTGGCGACTTTACCGCCGATGATCCGGTCATTCCATCAGACTGACAAAACTTTACACCAAACCTGTGAGTCTCAGGAAAGCCCAACCCGACACCACCACGTCCATCTCCAACACAGTTGTTTTCGACTATAGATTACAGCTCCGGGAAGAACTGATGGGTGATAAGTGAGTTAATTGGGCCTGACCCTGTTTAATCGACCAAAAATAACAAAACTCTTTATATTCTTTTTGTTACCTGAATTATAGCAATAGGAGGTATGCCCAGCTTCAAGCAATTGATCTAATTCTTGTGGCGGTTGTTTAATTTGATTTTTTTTTTGTTCTTCAGTATCTTCATTCTTCACATGTGAATTCACCATTTCCAGAGCTCTTTTTCTGCATAAAGAAAATCAGTGAATCAAAACCCAAGAACAATAAAACTAAAAGTTGCAAACAACCGATGAGATCTATAAATTTAGATAACACTAAAAAACTAAAAATTGCAAACAAACAATAAGAAAACTGAAGCATATATAAGGAAATCTGGGAAAGTCAAAAGTTGTTTGTGCCATTTGATTGTAGATGGAATTTATTAGAAAATGTAAAAGAGATAACAGTAGGTTTTCTATGAGAAACAGGTTGAAGATGATGCGTCATTTGATAGAGTTCCTTGCTACTATGGGCCAACAGGTGGGCTCTACCAACCAAAACAAATATCGAAAACTGCCCAGGCCAAACAAATGGCTCATTATGTTCAAACAAAACACGGCAAAAGTAAAAAGAATAGGAAGACGCGTGTCTAAAAACGCCCCATACTTACTGATGACATGGCGCAAGGAAGTGCCAGAGAAGTCTACTTTATATATAAAGATATATATATATATATGTGTGGATTTTTTATGCTAAACACCTCAAATAAGTTTGTTTTGGATGAAAAACCTCTAAACTAAATTTAAATAAATTTATTTTATTATTTGGTTAAAAAAAATTGATTTAATGGATTAAATCTTTCATTTATAGTGCCGATATAATGATATCAATAATCTATTAATATATGAGTTTTTGTGCTAATCAAACTTAATTGGAAAATTTCGGCATTATGAATCCAAAAAAAAAAGGCTAGTATTCACTTCTTTATTGCACCAATCAAAATCTTTCATAAACTAGTAGCAAAAGAAAAAAAAAAGAAAAAGCAAATCAAATACACACCAATTAGAAATTATACAAAAAAACATAAGAAAATATAAAATATTACAACACATAGTCATTGTTCCCATGGGTCAGTTTAGACAATGCTGAGGAACCATCTTGCCACGTGCAGAACCGTCAACATTCTCGCATACTGCAGTGGAAGGACCACCCTCGACTCCCTTATGCTCTAGGTTAATGTCAGTTAGCTCAACATTCTTGCACGGGAAGCTCTTGCTACATTGTAGCTTCACCGCCACTTTGTTCGTTGATGTTCCATATATGTTCTTTAACTTAAGGTCTTGGATTTGAACGTGTGACTCTCCCTGACAAAAAAAATAATGAAACACAACTTTTAGTTTTTCTTTTGTTCTAGTAAGAGGTAAAGAGGGAAAAGAATTATATAATTTTGTATCTTGCGTCGAGAGTTCACCTTCTTTTCACAGGGTGGGTGAGGACAATACTTCTGATCGATGTTGATAGGGTTTCCAACGTTAATCATCTGAATATTCTCGTACACCAAGTTAGAAACCAAGATCTTCGAAGCTGAAGATTCCCAAGTCTTGATCCGAATACCATCGCTTGTGCCGTTAAAGACTATGTCTCTTACGGTTAAGCCATTAACATCCTTCTCTTCTTTGTTCTTCCCTAAGCTTCCAACACTGATCCCATGTCCCGGACCACATTTGACATTGGAGATATCCATGTTGGTGGTTCCGGAAAGGATGGCGATACAGTCGTCTCCGGTACCAATGTGTGTCTTGGAAATGTTAATGTTGCTACAAAACCCGAACTTTAGCCCGTCGGTGTTGGGGCTATCGCCGGGAGCTGTTATAGTGACGTCAGTGATGTTGAAGTGATGGACAGAGAAAAAGTTGAAGTGTCCCATTTTGCTGTTGAGAGATGTTATCCCATCGATTCTTGAGTTGTTCACGAATGCAAATCCCATTGTCTTTGAGAATAATAAAGTTTAGCATTAGTCAAAAAAAGAAAAAAAGTTTAGCAAGACATTTGGTGACTTGAATAAAAAAGCACTCTTTGGGTATCTAAAAGTAAAATAAAACAAATAAAAATAGAAAAGTGAAACAATATATAGTTTTTTAAATAAGAACTTCTGATATATTTTAGTAGATACTCTACTGGGTTTTACATACCGAAACTCTTTAAAAGTATTGTAAGACCACTTCCAAAAGGTAGAACCCCCCTCCCCCGGGTCAGAAGTGCTCTAACATAATCAATAACTTCAAATATATTTTTAGTGAAGAAAACCCCATATCAAAATACTTTACCAATGGACATGCTCTAAAATGTAGTTATGTGCATATTACTTTCTTCAAAATGATATCCGTTTTTATAACGTTTTGTATCTAAATAATCAAATCTACAAATTCACCGTATAACAGAAAATAATTGAATTAAATAAACTTTTATAGTAAAATCATATAATAAAGCAATATGTAAAAGGATTAAGATGTGGTACCATAGCTAGCTTAGGACAATTGGGGTTTTTGTGGCAGTCATTTAGTGGCCAAGACTGTTTCCCTTGGCCGTCGAGTGTACCGGCACCGGAGATAATAAGATTGTTAATATACCTGAAGTTGATCCATGTGTCCTTCTTAATGTTCGTAGGGTTTGAAGGAGCCAATAAAGTTCCATCGATAATGAATTCAATCTGATTTGCGCATGGCCCTACAAACTCTACACCACCGAGATAAAATGTTCCTTTCGGTACGTAGATTTTACTATTACCACCTTTTCTTGTGCATGCACTTTTCCATATGTCTGTGAATGCCTAGTTTTGGACAAATGAAACCAAAAAAAAATCGATAAAATGTTTATTTTTGTGTGTTTCTATATTGTGCTATTGGCTATGTACACATACCTTGGCGTTATCAGTTTTTCCGTCAGCTTTGGCACCATAGCGTTGGACGTTAAAAACCTTTGGCCTGTTGGTAGGACGACATGCAACGGCGACGAACAAGAGAGACAAACACAAAGACTTTAAAGCAGAAGCAACGCAAGCCATCTTCTTATTATGTTACGGTATATAAAAGTAAGGATTTTGTGTTATTTATAAATGTGTTTAAGACACAATGAGAAGTGTTGGTGTACTGTATCTGCTTATATAGAGTTAGTATGTTTCCATGAACTGTTAGAATAAATATACTTTTTAAAACAAGAACTTGATTATTGTTACTAACTAGTAATCATCGGCTAAAATTGGGTTGTTTCTTTTGTATTGCCTTTGGTTGATTAGTTATTGTTATGGAAATGCACATATATGGTTATCTGATTTCTCTTTGCTCTCTCATTTAAAACAGAACTAGGATATGACCTGCGCCTTGCGCAGGATGAAAATGTTCAAAAAAAAATTAGGAAACACTTTTTATAAAAAAAAAAAATTAGGGAACATTACATATTCTATATGTGAAAATTGTCAAAATGGTATGAGTAATAATATATAGGGGTTAACATTATTAGTAAAATAATATACCTTAGACTTTAAAGTATATGTTCTGGTCTTGTACTAAAATAGTTGGTTGTCACTGCATCTCTTTGAAAAAATAATGGTACACTTATATACCGAAGCCATACCAAATAGCAATGAGTGTATGCGATTATAAACATAAATACACGTGTCATACACAGTTATAATTTTGGTGAGTAACACAGCTATCCAACAAATTCTAATTAATATATTTTTCCAATTTCCCTTATTAACGACCAAAATTTTAGCAAGTTTATATTTATTGTAAATCATCTTTTCATAATTTAGGAAATGCATAAATATCATGGTCAAGATTGATAAAATTATCCTCGAAATTATAGATATTTGGCTCAAATAATATCAATCACCCCCAAATCACTATAAATTTGGCTCCTAATTTTATATGCTTCCCATATTCCAAAACATGCAATAATGTTGTATGTGGTTCCTATTTTCGAAATTCGAAATGTTGAAAAAAGAGCACACATATATAAAAAATGTATAATTAAAAGAATATATAAAAGAATGTATAAGTAGATGTATACATATATGCATTTATTTAGATATTTCATATTTCATATCTTGACCAAAATTTTAGCAAGTTTATATTTATTGTAGATCATCTTTTCATAATTTAGGAAATGCATAAATATCATGGTCAAGATTGATAAAATTATCCTCGAAATTATAGATATTTTGCTCAAATAATATCAATCACCCCCAAATCACTATAAATTTGGTTCCTAATTTTATATGATTCCCATATTCCAAAACATGCAATAATGTTGTATGTGGTTCCTATTTTCGAAATTCGAAATGTTGAAAAAAGAGCACACATATATAAAAAATGTATAATTAAAAGAATATATAAAAGAATGTATAAGTAGATGTATACATATATGCATTTATTTAGATATTTCATATTTCATATCTTGACCAAAATTTTAGCAAGTTTATATTTATTGTAGATCATCTTTTCATAATTTAGGAAATGCATAAATATCATGGTCAAGATTGATAAAATTATCCTCGAAATTATAGATATTTTGCTCAAATAATATCAATCACCCCCAAATCACTATAAATTTGGTTCCTAATTTTATATGATTCCCATATTCCAAAACATGCAATAATGTTGTATGTGGTTCCTATTTTCGAAATTCGAAATGTTGAAAAAAAGAGCACGCATATATAAAAGAATGTATAATTAAAAGAATGTATAAGCATATGTATACATATATGCATTTTTTACATATTTCATATTGCAAGTAAGCATACATATATATATATATATATATATATATATATATATATATATATATATATACAAAAGAATGTATAAGTTCAAGAATATATAAAAAATGTATAAGTTCAAGAATATATAAAAGAATTAATGTATAAGTTCAAGAATATATAAAAGAATATCAGTAAGGATAAAAAATATATAAAAGAATGTATAAGTTCAAGAATATATAAAAGAATGTATAAGTTCAAAAATATATAAAAGAATGTATAAGTTCAAGAATATATAAAAGAATGTTAGTAAAGATAAAAAATATATACTCCCTCTGTTTTTATAAGATCCATGTTTTAGATTTTTCACACTTATTAAGAAAAACATAAAATTTTAGTTACCAATGCATTGTTTTTATTAATTAACAATTCCCCAAAATTTTGAACCAATAAGATTTTAATAAATACAATTATATTTTTGGAAATATACAATTTTTCATTAATTAATGTCTTGAAAATGTAGAAAATGTATCTTTTTGAAACAAATTTTTTTTCTAAAACATGAATCTTTTAAAAACAGAGGGAGTATATAAAAGAATGTATAAGTTCAAGAATATATAAAGAATGTATAAGTTCAAGAATATATAAAAGAAAGTCAGTAAGAATAAAAAATATATATAAAAGAATGTATAAGTTCAAGAATATATAAAAGAATGTATAAGTTATATACACATATATGATAGCAAAATCAGCAAAGCATGTGATAATTAGCATACAAAAAAATATGATTCGTACAGATGCAAAGGAAAAATGTAATAAAAAACTCGAAATGCATATGTGTCCTTGGACTCGACAACTCATTTTATATAACATGTTTGCAATGCATATGTGTCAAATAATATAAAGAAGGAGCCAAATAATATGTTGGGAATGAGAATATAACAAACATAATAGGACCAATGGCATTATATGTAATTACTCTAGTAAATTAAGGATAATTTTAAATGATGGCTGAGGAGGATTGTGAGGGTGACACATAGGCATAATGGCAACATCGAAATTAGTTTACTTTTTAAAGGTTAAATTTTTAAAATGCTTCCGGATTAATAATAAAGGGATCTTAGGTTTGGTGAAAATTCAATTAGTTATCCATTCTATGTTAAAAAAGAGGATCAATCCAATTTTTAATTATAACTAGATTCTTTCTCCGCGCTACGCGCGGAAAAGTGTGTTGATAGTTTATTTTCCGATCATATGTTTTAATGTTTGTGTTTGGAATGAGAGTGTTGTCTTTTTCAAAACAATGAGAAAATCGGTGAATTATTTAGGGGTGTTCAATTCAGTAAAAACAAACTAATTATAATCGAACATAGCCGAGATTAAAAAGTAGTTTTAATTTGGTAATCCATAATATACCGAATATATGTACTTTTTAAGAAACCGCGCTATCCATAATATTCTGAATAAAAGTGGTTTACTCCGTTTTTTTTTAATAATTATTTAAATATTTTATTCTCCCAAAACCTGGATCATCTGCATTTGTTAAATGGAACACATTTATTTACATAGTTAGATGTTTATATACTTTGGCCGAAGATATTTTCAAACCCCTAAATTTAGAATCATTGAGTTATACTACCAAATTTAACAGTTTAATAATAGAAACAAAATTGAATCAAAAATCCAAACGTAAAAATAATACAAAAAATAATAATATTCTCCAAACCAATTCATGAAAATACATTAGCAACAAAAAAATAAAACAGCCCAAATTAACCAGACTAAAACATACTTTTAAAACAAACCATCACCGGGACTTGATATTAAAATCATATAAACAAACGTTGCTAAGAAAATCATATTAACGAAAAATGACTCGAATCCCTTTTTTTTTTTTGAAAAAAAAAACCCAACAATGGTTCTACAAAAGTAGGATTTCCGGCTTCGTCTTGAAGACTTTTTTTTAAAGACCTTCTTAATCTTTATTTTTATGTTGGTTTGTAGCTTTGATACTCTTTGTCATAATAACCCTTATGATTGAATTAATATGTTATTTTGGAGCTGAATGGGATAAGATCTGAGGACGTTGCATGCAAAAAACATAATTGAGATATACCCAGATACCCTTCCACATGCTCTTAAGTTTTTTTCAAACAGTCTGCTCATGGCAACTTCCTTGCAGACTCATAGTACAGAGAACACTCCTATTTTCACGTTACAAACCCAAAATCAATTATGATGAGTAGACAATGCAAATAAATATCCTCAGACAACATATAAGTCAATAGGTTTCAATGAATGCACGTTCAAAAAGAGAAACCAAAAACAGCATATAAAAGCATATTAGGGAGATCAGATTTAATCTTTTACCTAAGAAAACAAAATAATAAAAATGTTATTATAGGCTTTTACAAAAAAAAAAGTTACTATAGGTAGCTGGGTGGAGAAAAAAATGCAAGATGATTATAAGTAACCATTATTTCCTTGTGTTTTGCAAACTGAAGGTCATTTGTCATTCTCTTGATTCAAACGATCCTCTGTTGTTTTTTCTGCAGAGAACTTATTCAATTTATCATATAGATGCTTGAAAACAAAAAAATAAAAATATTGCCGAACGTACGTGATTCCCGTAGAGCTGCTTCCTCCTCTTCCGCTCCAACAACCTCACTGATTCTAAGTTTTACAGCTTCCCGTAGAGCTGCTTCAAATGTTTGTGTTTTATAAGAAGCTGGAATGAGGGAAAAGATCTAGGTGAGAGCTGAGACTTCGTTTCTAACACTGTAAACTCCTCCTGGAGTGCAAGAATCATCGTCAAAGTAAACTTCCACCTGCATTTCACTCAATCTATCATCTAAAGCAACTTAACAGTGACTCATTTTGAACCAAGTACTGCAGATCACTCGTAAGCTAGAGTTGATGATAGCCATAGATGCGAGATGGAAAACATATTAGTAGAATGGGGTCAGAGAAATGGAGTGAAAACCAAACTGCAGATCACTCGTAAGCTTTATATGTTGCAATGTATTAATACATGTAGCGAGAATATACACTCAAATCTCCAAACACTAAGCCAAAACACGGACATGCTAATAGCAGGCTTAGGCTTATCTATCACAATATGTCCAACGAATCTGGAAAAGCTATGATGTTTGGGCTTATCTATCACAACAACAACACAATACTCGAAAATGATTTAACTGAAACACATACTGAATACACAATTTTGGAACACAATACTAACAAATCTGGATTCTAGCATACTGAATAGAACAGAGATTTGATTCAGAGCTCCTTCAAGATGCTGGGTTTAATTAAGCTGCAAGCCTGCAATCAAAGAAATGAGGATATAGCTCTTAGTACTTCCATGTCAAAGATCAAAAAATGGTGAAGATATTAAAAAGGCATCAAAGACTCAAATCTTCCAGAAATTAAAAATAAGAGTATAAAACTTTAGTCATTCTCATGCTTTAAAAGAAAAAAAACAGCAATTACACATCATCTGCTTGAGCAATATTCCATTGGCTGAGACATCAATTACAATAGTAGGATTTTGATTTTAGAATATAATCAATTTGGGAAACACTGAATAAGATGGAGACTGAATAAGAGGGTTTTCAAAACTAAATTTTACCTTTGTGTTCCTCTGTATGATGAGAACAATCGACGTGGAGCTCAATCGCGTTCATCTGGAGAGGGATCAGAGCCGGTGGGTAGCACCTGCCGTGAGGCTGGTAGCTCGGTAAGTCCGGGTTATCTACGATTCCCGGGTCGGGTATAACTGCGTAAACCATCGGCGCGGAAGGAATCTAAGCTTGCACCGTGGGTGATCTCTCCATCGGCGCCATTGGCCTCGGCGCGGCGACTGCTCGGTCTTGTCCGAAGTATATCCGTTTGGCTAGTTTAAGCCCGTGGTCCACCGCCCTTGCGAAATCCTCCGCCATCTCTAATACACAGACATGCGTAGAATCGTTTAACTGTATCGATTCAGTTCCTTTTTTTCAGACATCAAGATTACTTCGGAGTTGTGTCTTTTTTTTTCCATTGGACATAAGATTTGAGGAAGTTGAAATGATATAATCTAGTAAATAAATGAGTAAAGAACTGTATTGAATGAGAAGAGAGAAACGGCGAAGTTGCAGAATTTGGAACGGTGAGGGTGAAGTGGAGAAGTCGTGACGATTGTGATTTGAGAGGAGAAATGTGTAAAGATGATCTGACGTGGCAATTAGAAGCTATGTGATTGGCTGATTTATTGATCTGACGTGGATAGCTTAGAATTGGAGAGTATTCTCCTTTTTTAGTATAGTATAGATACGTGTTTCACTATAATGATTCTCAAATTTCTTAGAAAAATATGTTGGTTTATTAAATATATATTATAGTTTTCATTAAACTAATCATAAAATTAATTAATAATGTGCAATTAATTTTTTTTTTTCTTAAATAAAGCTACGAGATTACCTAATTTGATTAATATATATATATATATATATATGACGCTAATGATTTTAATAATAAATATTTGATAACAATTTGTGTATCCTCCATCATTTATGTTTTACTTTATATTACTAACATAAAATAAACAATCATAATAAAAATATACATTTTCCGTTTATGTTATAAATGATTTTTAAAAATAATTATAAATTAATAAAATTTGTGATCAATAGTTTAAATTTTTTATTATAAGAAAATATAAATGATCATAAAAAACTAATGAATAAGAAAGCCTCATCTAATAGACATTCAAAATAATATATATATATATATATATATATACAATATAAAAATACCTAAATAATTCAATTTCAAAATTTGCATTGAACAAGAATTTAAAACTCAATATTTAAACTTTAAAATTTGCAGTTAATTTTCAAGAACAATTACAAATTATTGAACTATTAAAAGCTCCACATTAAAAAAATTGTTATCACATGTTTACAATTTTTGTTATAAAAATATACAGTTAATCATAAAACCATATGATTAAAAAAATCTCTTTTAATAGATATACATATTAAAATATATTACATATCTAATGCTAATATTATTTAAATTTAATTGATCTTTAAAAGTATATAAAATTAATTGTTTAAAATTTTATCTGCCATACAATAACTGTAAATAAACAAAAGTGATTGCTTTGATGTGTTTACCCTAACTTAATTATATATGTAATAGTTAATTGTTTTTCAATTATTTAATAGTTATTTATTTTTTTTTTATTTTTATAATATGTAAAAATGTAAAATAAGTAATATTATATGTATAAATAAAATTTATATACTATCTTCATCTAGTGCAAAGAGCGGATTTTAAACTAGTTTAATAGTAATGGATAATGAAAATGCCTAATAAATGATAATAAAGAGTAGGGTAAGGAAGAAAAGAAAACAGATGGGAAGGATGATTTAGGAATAAAAGAGAAGAAAATGGTAACATGGGGGAAAGAATCACATGGGAATTTGGCATGTGAATTTGTTTCCAACCATATTAGCCGGACCCGATGCTTGTCCTTTTAATTTTAATTCTAATATTTTTTTAAATGGTTTTTAATTCTCATATTTTGTTAATGGTTATCTTTCTAGATACAAAATGCTCTAAGATGTAATGTAGCTTCAGCTTTTATTTTCTAAATTGTGTATGAAAATACTGATACAGTTAGAGTAAAATATAGAAAATAAAAAATACATAACTTTTTTTTCGAATTCATTACAACAAAATAAATAAATATATTCAATTACAGAAAATATAACGATTTAAATAGTCATATCAGTGATATATTACTTTTTCAGAAAAAATTGTTACTCGGCAAATTAACTCTTTAAACAAAATAGTAGGGGTGGGCATTTCGGTTTAGTTTCGGGTTCGGTTTGGGTTCGGTTTGGTTTGGATAATTTGGGTTTTATAAAACTCAAACCAATTAAAACCAAAGTAGCTTTGGTTTGGGTTCGGTTTGGGTTTAATTCGGTTCGGTTCGGTTTATATTTAGTTCGGTTTACATTATTATGGTCTAATTTGGTCCGGTGTAGTTCGGATTGGTTATAAAATATGAAGGCATCAGTTTTATATTTTTATTAAAAAATAATCAACTCATAAACGATAGGGTGAGAATATAAAAACTTATGTTACATGATTTTATATATAATAGTATTATTTGAATCGTATTTATACTTTTTTTAAAGATATGGAAGCTTTGAAAAAATGGAAAACAAAACTTTAACTAAAATTTACAATATATATATATATATATATCATATATATATTTTTACTATATATATATTGGATTATCGGTTTGTTCGGTTTAAACCCAAACCAAACCAAACCGTTCGGGTTGAGTAAAACATGAACCAATTGGATTACATAAAAAGTACGGTTTGGTTTGGTTCGGTTTAATTTCGGTTTGGTTGGTTTGGTTCGGTTCGGTTGGGTTTTTTGCCCACCCCTACAAAATAGTATGTTTGGTGGGTTAATCAAACTATAGAGAATAATGGGTCATTTTGTCTTAACGCGACTCTCTGTCTTTTCATCTTGACTCATCTTTTGTCTTATTCTCTACTAGTGGCTTTTGAGATAAAATCGGTGTTTACACTCGTCCCTTCCACTCTGCCATACAGCACCGATGGATCCCAGTCCATGTTTATGCTAAGGTGTATACCATAAGAAATACTTTTAGCCTTCCAATCCATGTAGGCGTTTAGCTAATCATCAATAACTTTTATTTAAATAGAAGATTTGTCGAAAACCGCACACACAGTCATATCACAGTCATATGCCTTCCAACTATTCTATTTATGTTGGACATATTTTTTTTTTTTGAATTATACAAAGGTATCTTGGTCCCATCAAAATAGTAAAGACTAGTCATGTGTTGCTACATGTCGGTCATGTCGGTCATGTGTCCCTGACGATGCCGAAATGTTAATTCTCCAGTGGCCAGGATTCGAATCCAGATGGCGGAACTCCTAGCCGTGAACTTTTTACAAACTGAGTTAGAAGCT
Organism: Raphanus sativus; assembly: GCF_000801105.2. Lineage (NCBI taxonomy): Eukaryota > Viridiplantae > Streptophyta > Magnoliopsida > Brassicales > Brassicaceae > Raphanus > Raphanus sativus. The sequence continues at coordinate 31,264,536 of NC_079515.1, read as the reverse complement.
CCGGTTGTTGTCACGTGTTGGTCCTCTACCTCTGACGATACCAAAATGTAATTCTCTAGTGGCTGGGATTCGAACTCAGATGGCGAAATTTACAGATGTTAGCCATTTACCACCAGAGGTAGAAGCTTCGGTTGTGTTGGACAGATTTCTTATTCCATTTTTGTGTGATGCTGTTGATAGATTTCTTATTCGGATTTTTTTTTGAAACTGTTCTTATTCGAAGTTACTAGTTAACAAGTAACAAAAAAATATTTATAAATACGAAGACCGAGATGGGGAAATGGATAAGGTAACACCACAAAAAGTGCCATATTAACGTAAATCCTTTGTATACGAAAAATATTATATATTCTTTCTCCATATAAAATATTGTTACGTGGTTTGGTTGCTTTCCCTTGGAGAGCCGTTAAGTTCGTTACTTTTTTTTTTTTTTTTTTGAAACTTAAGGTCGTTACTTTCCACCACTGATACTCCAAGTCTGGGCTCTGTCCCTCAAAACCGTATCGGTTTCTAGCAGCAGACACACCAATTTAGTTTATATATTTATAGGTTGACATCCACATGAACGAGTATCAAGATTCGAAAGTCAGAGATGCGTGTTTTCAACTGTTTCGCGAACACAATATGATTTTAAATACAATAAGCTAGGTGTTCAATAAAAGCGATGTCGCAAGCTCATTTTTTAAACATATTGACTCTCTTGACTTAACATGACTACTCGATCGTCTTTTAAGAAACTAGATATATAATTAAGTGCAGCTTAGTTGCACGAAGACATGATATAAAATGAAAGAATAATGGACCGACCATTGAAAACTGACACATAGGTGCAATTATCCAGCCATACAGGTATAGGAATACGGAGACAACAGGGATATGGTTCTTTAAAGCTTTTAAGGCAATTATCCAAAATTTTATAAAAATATATCTATCACAAAATAATATACAAGAAATCACGAAATATCATTCATTACCTAACTTAAATAATATATATAATAAATTTATCAATAAATTTTAAAATATTTATTTTAAAATAAATAAATAGTACTACCTTTAATTGTAATAAATATATATCTAAATTCTTGTATCCTAATTCTTTACGGTCTCTTTTTACATGGCACTGAAGTTAAAACCATAAATATATAGAAACATCTTTCCAACAAAATAAGTATTCACACATATTAGAGTCAAACAAAACAAAAGCAATTGCAAACATTTTCAATGAGATAAAAGTAAGATTAAAATTCAGAACTCTATTTATTATGATGAAAAGAATGATTTTTTTAAATTTAAAATAGTGATTTTTTTCTCCAAAAAATAGTGTAACAAATTTTATAAACCTAGAAAAACAATAGGAGATCTTTCATGATTTCTTGGCAGTTTATTCTTTCTAATTTAGTGCATATATTTGTATAGCAGTAAGGACGACTTGTTGAAGATCTTTTTTTAAAAAAATTATTAAAATATGTAGCGATTTTCATTTTTGGGGCTGTCAATCGATCTGTTGGTCACGGTAATTGATCGATTGACTCTTCCGATTGGTCCTTGGTCAATTATCAAGATGTATATTTCTGAAGTATTTTGTATCAGTACGCGAAATATTACAAGATGTAGTGCATTTGTGTATCATGAAAGAAAAACGTGTTAGAGTTAATGTAGTGTGATGTGCGTTAGCTTTTTAAGCTTGGAAAAAGAAATGGGAATATGTTTTGGAGACAAACAGAAGATTTCGAAAAAAAAATTGTTTAAGTTACTTTTGAAAAAAAAACTTAGAGAACAAAGTTAGGTTATGTATATAAAAAAGACGTGCCTCTAAAAAAAATATGTATCTGTAAAATATGAAAACTGAGAAACTTTTGTTTGATATTTGTGTGATCAAGCTTTTGGTGTCATTTGTCTGCGTTAGGTATTGACGTAGTTGGTGAAATAGATTTAAGCCTAAATTCAGAAAGACTCTAGATTGAGTTTTAGTTTAGAATTCGGTTATTTTAAAAAAAAATTGTAATTGAAAAGATTGGTGTAATTGCTTTTTTTTAGTGAATTTGAAAAAAAAAATTGTATTTGTTGTAAAACTAAGTGGGGAAACGTGTTTCTATTATTAATCTCGACCAGGGGTCTTATATATATATACATCAGGTCGTGTTTATCCTAAGTGGATAAGTACAACAGTCGATAAACATTATCTCCTGCGGTCGGTACGGTCCTGGTCGGTCCGGTTATGTCGATCACAATCTGGTACATAACACTCCCCCTTGATCGACACATCCGGTACTGGTTCGTTGCATGCTTAATGTTGCCTCATTAAAACCTCTCCTGGAAAACCCCAAAACCAATGTGGCAAAATGGGAAACCATGGACAGGAAAAAGAGTACAACACATGAACTCCCCCTGATGAATGCATCACTGTAGTAGACGCATTCCATCTGGTATCCGAGTCTTCCTGAACGTTGAAGCTGCATGTGACTTGGTGAAGATGATCAACTGGATTCTCCTTGAATGAACTAGTGAATGTTGGACTTCTTGATGTCTTTGGAACTCCATAAAGATGTGGTCAGGATGTACATCTTTGATGCTGATCACTCCATGTCTTGGTCGGACTGATGGCGCTTCGAACGATGCTCGGATGGACTTTATAGTCTGCAATAAAACTTTACTTGCAGGTCCTTTTAATGACCAACGGATATACTTTGGTTATATGGCTTTATCAAAACGTGGACATTCAAAATATATTGAGTCTTTTGACCCAAACACATACGAACCACTTCTCTTTATATCTTTTGCCCATTTGGACTTATTTCTCTTCGTATGTGCCAATTGTTTTATCCATTGTAGCCAGTCTTTCTTTATTTCCTTTTGTCGATCAATGTTATGTTATAGACCTTGTCTATACACGTCCATTACCATGAGTGTCTAAGGTAAAACCATAAATAATTATTTGCTGCAATGAAACTCATCAAACTATGAATTCGCAGTCAAATGCACTCATGTCTTTTATACATAGCTATCGATCTTTTCTTGCCTTTAGCAATACTATACTTATTAAGCCACGACCAGGTATGCTTCTGGTCACTATCTTAGATTATGGTTCTCACTTTAGGCGTGATGACTTAATCATTCACACACTCACACGGCTATGATTTTTCTGCAGTTTTACCATATGTAAGACATAGCCTGTTTAATCAATTGATAACTTGTATCATTGAAATCATTGAACCTCTCTTTAGGTTGGTTTGTTATAAACATAACACAAGGAATTATAATATCCTCTATAGGGATATATGGACTGGCTGTACTAATTATTTTCTTAGTCTATCATTCGCAGCTGCCTTGTTTCAGTCCATGAATAGCTTAGGAACAAAACTATTCTATGAGAATTTCTTCTCATCTTTTTGATACTTTTATCATTTCTTTATCCAGTGATCAATATGCTACTTACTACATTTCTTTCTACTTATATCCAGACCTTTTCGAATTTGTAGTAGCATCCACCACATAGGAGTATATCTCCTTATAATTTGTTCCTTTGGTCTCTGTGAGTATCCTTGTGTAATCAAGCCATTCCTTGAATACTTTAAATAGGAATATGAACACCTTAGTCCATGTCTCACGATTTCTTTTCCTTTCCCACACAAGACCTATTTTTCACTGGTTTTATCTTATCAGATGGTGTTTCTATATATGGCCAATACACCCATCTCTTTTATAGATTCTTTGAATCTTTCTTTGAACCCCCACGGTTTCCTTTAGTCTATGAATGCATTCTTGTATTCTCGTGGGTTCTGATCCTCGCTTATATCTTTTAAACTCAAGTGCTATTTCCTTATGCATCTTTATCTTTTATGTGTCGACACTTCTTTTATAGTGTTCCATTGTGTTCCAGACATGAACTAATCGATTAGAGATTTCACTCTTACTAAGAACCTTCATTTACCTTGCAGTTTGGCGTCCCAAACTACATGGTCTGGTATCTTAGATGTTTAGCTGCACAGCCTTATCTCAATGTCTGGTCTGGTTTCTCTTATGACCTCAGATATGTCATTTCTATGCACCTTTCTTTTCATTTCTGAGGTTCCTTATCTTATGGAACATATTGGTCTATCTTTAGACTCTATAGCAACTTAATTATGTCTCTTCTAGGACATTAATTTCGTGGTGCTTAAGCTGGTATGACTTAGTCATTCTTTTTCTTTTCTTTTCGGGTCTAATCTGTCTGGCATTCTTTTAGCTAGCTTTGTATGATCTTTCTTTGGACGTCTTAAATCATATTCTCTGGTCCGAGGATCTTGCCAAGACAAGGATGGTTAATATCATTCCATTTCTTTATACTTGTACCAGCTTATTTCTTTCTCCCCCTGATGTTGGATAGTCGGATTTAATCATACAATCCGTGAACCTTGCCTTAATCTGATCACCCATATTTGGCTCAAGGTTTCTTATAAAATCGTGGGAGAAAGCTTTCTCATAGCCAACATATATTCCCAATCTTATCTCATCTTCTTATGAGGTTCCATCCTAGACGGCACATATTATTGTGGTGGTCTAAACATAATCTCTTAGGATGGTCTATGTCTGGATCATGACCCTTTATCATCTTTAGATGGGAATATCTATGCTCACTTTATATGGCCTGATGCATATTATCATTACATGTAAATCTATGTGTTCCCAAGCATTAGCTAGGGATCTTTGTATCACAAAGAATTCGGCAAGTTCTATCATGGTCATAGACCATGTCACTTGGATTTTTAGTGTTGTTCATGGACCACGGGAGTGTCATTTCTCCCCCTCATGAACATGCTATAAATCTTTTAGATGCTTGGAACATTATAGCCTATTGAGTTTCCCTTGTGTACATGTTACACAACGTGAGATTCTATGGGATAACTCTTTTGTGCCTTTTCTCGATATCAATCTTTGCATCAATTTTAAAGACCTGGATGGCTAGTCCAGTCATGCCATAAAGTGTATAAAATTTCGTGGTCAACCTATCTGGTTACCTAGGCCTTTTGCCTTTATCATACTGATATTTTAGCATAGTTTAGATTAGTTGGGAGTACAGTCTCGACCATTTTTATGCCTTGGGCAATTTTTACTTTCTTTATAATCTTAAGGAACTTATATTTCCTTTGCCCATTGGTTCAGTGTGGAAACCATTCACTTTTCAAAATTTTATAACTCAAATGGGACTTTTATTTGGGTGAATAATTCATGCCCCTTTTAAGCAATGCCTTTGGTCGGATGATTTTTAATTACTATACTCATTTTCTAAATTTTCATTTGTCATTTATCAAACAAGGAATTATCAAGCAAATCAAGCAAGATAATATAAGACCAGAATCAACTTTTATTATTGCTATAAATTTTATAAATGACAAGCAAATCAAATCAAAACATAAAACATGAAATCAGAATGTCTGAATCTTTGATTCTTTAATCAATGTGTAAGCCAACCTCACAATTTATATTTTCCATACGGCTTCCTCAGATTTTTCTTATATATCATTTTCATCCTCAATGTTTTCAGGAGGTTTCATATCATTGTCTTGTTTCTCAATGTATGTTTACTGAATTTTATCAATCAATTGATGGTATCTCGAATTTTCTGCTTTCTTTGCTCGGCTGCCAATAGGCATGATAATAAGTCTTTATAGGTCGTGAAACCTTTTAGACTTATGTGATAACAACATATCCTTTGAATGAAATGTGGAATAGTTCATATAAAATAAGTCCTCTTCTGTTACCACTTCAGCACATAGTTTAAAAACTATAGGTGATTCTCATTTGAGCAGAATGATATTTGTCCACGGATTCAAAATCCTAGAACCTGAGAATCTTTCATTCATCTATGGCCTTTTGCCATAATACCATTGAGAATCTGAAGTTTTGTTTTGACCAGAGGTCATAAGGATCCCTAGTATTTTCATACTGCTCTCTTTGATCCTTAGTGAGATGATAGCACATAATTGTTATGGCTTTATTTTTTTTATTTTTTTCACTTTCAGTTACATAATTACCTTGATTAATACATTGTCCGAGTCCTCTTGACATCAGGACTACTGAAGTGTTCATTTGCCATTTTCAATCAATTATCTCCATAAAGATTTTAGGGTAGTATAATCTGAAGTTTCGAAATTCGACATCTGAAATCACATTATCCAAAACAGGTCTTAATTTATGTTAAGTAATCTTTTTTAGAAAATTTTATTATTCATATCAATACTTCTTATAACACGCACCAAAGAAATAATTTTTTTTTTTTTTTTAATAAGTATTGATGCAAGCAAAATAATCGAAGTTATGATGCAATCTTAGAAAACATTTCTAGATGATCAATGAATCAGAGAAGTTTCCCATAAAATTCTATAAAAAGAAATTTCTATAAAAGGAAACTTTCTAAAAATAGAAACTTTCTAAAAATGGAAACTTTATATTTTCGAAACTTTCTATAAATGGAAACTTTCTATTTTCGAAACTTTCTATAAATGGAAATTTTATATTTTCGAAATTTTCTTTCAAACAATCAAGTAGACAATCGAATTTCAAGTTAATCAAAAAATAGGGTTTTTTTTTTTTTTTTTTTTTTTTTGGATGAAATCGATCAGGTTTAGATTTTAAAGGGGATTGATCGATTTCTAGGTTTTATCGATTTGATCATTAAGATCAAAGAGGTTTTGAGATTCAGAAACCATTGTGGTTTTGATTTTAATTGTAAAACAATCTCATATCGAACTTTTAGTTTAAGAGTTTCGATTTACTCATGGAAGGGTTTTGACCTATTAATCTTTGCTAGGGTTTGATTTGGGGTTTTGCAAAATTTTAATGGTCATTCCTTTATCAATCAACCATGTTCGATTATGAGTTCTTTTAGGTTTCAAAGTTTACCTTTAGAACTTTGAAGTGTAGATTTGGACCACCGAGAGCTGGAACAAGTCGGATCGCGAACTGCATGACCGGAACGGATCAGGAGCTGGTCGCGTGTCTTAGGTTGAGCAAAAACCTCTTGTATCTTTAGAAACTTTAATCAAAAATGAATCAAAACATGTTAGTATAGATAGATGAAGTAAATCGCAGAAAATAACAAAGTATAAAGAGAGGCTGCGGTTTAGGCTTTTGATTAGGGTTTTAGGGTAGTTGACGGCGCGGGTTGGAAGGAGCTTGAGGGCGCGTTTGAGATCGGATTGATACGAGGTTTGCGGCGATGGATTCTTCACGTCAAGAGCTTCAATTTGATATATTATACGTCGTCTGGGTCCTTACGGTTTGAGAGAACGAACGGTTTGAAGTCGTCGAATGAGTTTTAGAATTTCAGGGTTTTAGGTCACTTGACGGCGCGTCTTAGAATAGAGTGTGAGGGCGCGTCCGGAGTCAGATAGAGACGAGGCCGACGGCGTTAGATTCGCCTCGTCAAGAGCTTTAATTGGATATATTACTCGTCGTCTGGTTCCTCATGGTTGAAGAGATCGATCGATTTGAAGTTGTGCCGAAATTAGGGTTTTTAGGGTTACTGGCGGCGCGTATTGAAACAGAGCGTGAGGGAGCGTCTGAGATCAGATTGACACGAGGTTTACGGCGTTGGTTTGGTTTCGTCGAGATCTTCGATTTGATATGTGGTTCGTCGTCTGGATCCTTACGGTTGGAGAGATAGAGCGATTTTAAGATGCGCCGTTTTTAGGATTTTTGGGTAGCTCGGGTTTTAGAGAACGTATCGTGCTGATAACGTGTTGTAAAACTAAGTGGGGAAACGTGTTTCTATTATTAATCTCGACCAGGGGTTTTATATATATATATATACATCAGGTCGTGTTTATCCTAAGTGGATAAGTACAACAGTCGATAAACATTATCTCCTGCGGTCGGTACGGTCCTGGTCGGTCCGGTTATGTCGATCACAATCTGGTACATAACAGTATTTTTTACTTTTTGCATTTTATTTTTTTATCTCATTCGCATTTACAATTAGTATGAGAACGGATCCCTTAAGTTATTGATGATATCGTGAAGAGAAAGAACATAAACTAATTCAAGAAGAGGGACATAGAGGGAACATTTATGACAAGACCACCGCATCACGATTAATCCAGTTATGAATATTGGAATGTACTTATTTGGCCATGTGTATATATGGTCGCAATCGGTTTAGTCAGGAAATGAAGAGTTATGAACTACTTCACTTTCCACTCGTCTTTTTTCATTTCTAATTCGACTCAATTCTTTATCTTGGTTAAAAGCAGGATTATCTCCATTTTTTAAAGGGTTCTTAAACGGTGGAGTCCACATTTTTAAAAAACTTTTCCATATCACCTCTTTCGCAAGAGACAAAGTTGGTGGGTTCTTGTATTGTTTGTGGGTCTCACTGACACATATCTACCCGTGATTAATTAAATTTTAGTTTTTTTTAAATCAGAAAAAAAAAATTTAAGAACCCCAAATTGAGGTTTAGGAATAATGATGCTGGTCGAGTAAAATCGTCAAAAATTCCCATATGCTTTGTATCTTCATGTTTCATTTCAAGATTCCTTAAATGTTTCTTTTGATCATTATGGCCGATGTTCGAGCAGGCCAGGATCATATAAAAAAGAAGAGTTTTGCAGAAGCAGTTTACCTAACGGCTGCAACTGAAGATGGAGACAAGCGGCCAGCAGCTTAGATTCTAGGTTTAACTTCTCTTCCTCGGTGATCCAATGGCGGAAATGGCTCGGAGATTATAGGTGACTGATGTGGCTCAGAATTTCAACTAGGCTTAACTACTTTCTTTTCGAGTTTTCAACAAAGAATGGTTCCTCTTTAATTTGTATTTGAAATCGATATTTAACTTTTCCAAAACTTCTCCCAAACGTTTTCTTTTAATTAGGCCAGGATCAATAATGTTTTTTTTTGCTAATTTAGGATCAATAATGTTACAACTTACAACCCTAAATCATAAGTAACACTCTCTAACTTACCTTTTCAAAATTTTAATCTAAGATTTTGATCCAGTACTTTAGTTAATATTTTGGTCGTTTGCTTGTGTCTGGTTGCATCTCTTATATATTAAAAGAGAAACATTATCATTTAATGTGTTCACATTATATTAGACACGTGTCAGCCTCACATTCATTTCAATTTGAGTATGCTGATGTGTCGGTTTCACAATCATTTGACAATTAATGCGTTCACATTCAAGTTTTTAACTTCATCCAAGATAATTTCTAAAAAAATTCAATCTTATTTTTGTTTCTGCATTTTTAGCTTTTGTATTAGTAAATTGAAATTCTTTCCGTACACTGAATAATATCATATTTGAAAGAAAAGAAATTAAAAAATCATTAAAATTCACATCAACTAGAATAATGAAATGAAAATGTTTTTAGAAATTAAAAGTTTCATATGTTGTCGAACTTAGATATGATGGAGACTTCTGTACACGAATACAATAAATATTTATAATTGGTTATTAATTAAAAACTGAGGTAAAAAACACTACATACACAAAGTCGGATCTTTAATTCAGCCAAATATTATTTTATGGATCTTTAATTTATGTAAATTTAAATATTTAGTTTTATGTTATTCAATTTTTTGTGTTTTATATTATTTTATTTCGGACTTTTAGGATTTAAGTATATTTGAATTTTGTTAAGAAAATACATAATTAAAATGAATATCCGAACTCGAATCCAAATCAAAACCACAGTGATTCAAACCAAATCTAAACCAAAATTTGTAAATATCCGAATACAATTTAAATTTCTAACTCTAAAAATCTGAAACTCGAATAAACCAATTGAAAGGATATATGAATATACATCTCTAAAAAAACTATACAGCAAATTCTTTAGCATACAAAAAATAATCTAATAAATTATTTTACTCTGCGCTGTAGCGCGGATTATTTCCTAGTTATTATTATTTTATTTCTCTTTGTAGCAACTGGAGTTTTCGTTCGTGTATGTTGACCTCAACGAAGTTTATGTGCAAGAGAATTTCATGATTTATTCAAACACTTAATTAAGACATTATTAAACGTCTAAACGATGTCGGTGACAGATGAAGGCAAAAGCTCGTGATGTTGTTGTTGCCACAAACGACATCTCGAAGAAGACCTAACACCCAATGACAATGACATGATCCCTCTGTCGCTATCCAAGTTGCTATTCTTGTATTGAAGGCGGCCTCATCATACACTCCACATGTATTTTTCGATGATTGACGACATTTTCTTTATTATACCCTTGCGAATTGACCTTACACATGGACTCATAAATCCAGGAGGTAAGTGGATTACAAATTATGGTTGGTCAGCTGTATAATATGTCATTACTCAAGCAGATATAGCTAATATATCGAAGGGAAATATATATATATATATATATATATTATGGTTGGTCAGCTGTATAATATGTCATTACTCAAGCAGATATAGCTAATATATCGAAGGGAAATATATATATATATATGTTGAAGTTATATCTCATTACTTAAGTATGAACTTCCAGAACAAAATGATTAATTTAATCAATTTCAGAAGAAAATTGAAATATTATAGCTCCAATACTATAGTCTAACACCTTTTTCGCCATCTTTGATTTTCGATAATATAACCATAATATGTTATCAGTTGTAAATGCTCATTTTTGGTTAATAAGTATAGACCAATCCATTTATAACAATGATACAACAACATACATAAAAATGTTATATTTATTGTATAAACATATTTCTATTATACTTTCGCCAAATAAAATAGAACATTGCATATCTATCTTATTAAAACAGAAACATTCTGTTGGACCTAACATTTATTTTGTAAGTTTTTAAATTAAATACACTTTTATACTTTATAGTTAAACCTACATTAAATCACTAATATTCATTTCTTTATACTACTATCCATGTTTCCAAACAATATACTTATTTCTTTATACTACTATCGATGTTTCCAAACAATATATTTTTATACTACTATCAATATTTCCAAACAATATATTTTTATAAAATAACTAATATTTTTAGTAATTAATCTTAGTTATTAATCTTTGTTATTTTATATCTATCATTTTCTCTTTAAAATTTTGTAGAAACGTCATAATTCATAAATTGCAAAATAATGAACTTTAAAATTTGGATTATAAGATTACAAATTATGAAACTATTACAATTTAAATCAAATCAGATTACATATCGGTCATCTATCAGTTCAATCGGTTAGTCTCGGATTTTTGTGATTTTTTTAATATGATTTTTTAAAAAAATCTAAATTGAATTATCAGATCTTCGGATTAACCGGTATAATCACAATCGGGCTGGATTTAAAAACGCTGATTTAAATGCAAAAATATTTTAAATACATTCTTTAAAAATTACCAAAATATTTGTTAAGTTATTAATGAATTTTTTCATCGTAAAATATCCCGCGCTTCCAAAGCGCGGGTCAAGATCTAGTTGTATATTGCAACCAAGTGACAAGATGTGGAGCTGATGGAGTAATGAAAGAGAATAATTAATAAGGAAACAAATCTATCTTATTAAAACAGAAACATTCTGTTGGACCTAACATTTATTTTGTAAGTTTTTAAATTAAATACACTTTTATACTTTATAGTTAAACCTACATTAAATCACTAATATTCATTTCTTTATACTACTATCCATGTTTCCAAACAATATACTTATTTCTTTATACTACTATCAATGTTTCCAAACAATATATTTTATACTACTATCAATATTTCCAAACAATATATTTTTATAAAATAACTAATATTTTTAGTAATTAATCTTAGTTATTAATCTTTGTTATTTTATATCTATCATTTTCTCTTTAAAATTTTGTAGAAACGTCATAATTCGTAAATTGCAAAATAATGAACTTTAAAATTTGAATTATAAGATTACAAATTATGAAACTATTACAATTTAAATCAAATCAGATTACATATCGGTCATCCATCAGTTCAATCGGTTAGTCTCGGATTTTTGTGATTTTTTTAATATGATTTTTAAAAAAAATCTAAATTGAATTATCAGATCTTCGGATTAACCGGTATAATCACAATCGGGCTGAATTTAAAAATGCTGATTTAAATGCAAAAATATTTTAAATACATTCTTTAAAATTACCAAAATATTTGTTAAATTATTAATGAATTTTTTCATCGTAAAATATCCCGCGCTTCCAAAGCGCGGGTCAAGATCTAGTTGTATATTGCAACCAAGTGACAAGATGTGGAGCTGATGGAGTAATGAAAGAGAATAATTAATAAGGAAACAAATGAGAAGATATGCTTTGCAGAAGAGTTTGTGTCAGAGTTGATGGAAGAGGAGAATAAACCACCACAAAAAATGGAGGAGAAGAAGACACTGTGGTAGGAAGTGAGGATATATGGGTGGTGACGGTGGTGGAGAGATGGTGTCATTGATGAAAAAGCTGGTAGTGGTGGCGTTGATTTAAGAGGTGGAATAATAACATACATAATACATAATGCATATTGCGTATAGAACATAAAAAACTAATAATGTATTTTCTCTGAACAATTTTTATTAACTGGCGTTGGCGGAGAAGAATTGTATGTGACGACGATAAAGTATAAGGAGCATCCAACGGCAACAAAAGAATGATTTGTTGGTGTTGGTTCAATAGATGGTAGAAAATAAGAAAATGTGGAAAGAGGTAATGACAAAACATATGACAAGATGGTAAAAGCAAATATGGTGGCAACGATGAAACAATCATAGTGATGCTGGTTGTACAAGTGGAGGTGATTGAAGTTGTGTAACAGAGGTTTATGTGTTCGTCATATAAAAGAAGCATAGATCTGAGAGGGAGAAAAAAGAAGGAAAAAAACCTATGTTGAATGTCTGAATCAAGATTAGACATGTTTCATGAATTGAGTTCAGGGGTAAAATCGCATTACATAAATTATCGTGTATACTCTAGCTATTTAGGTTAAGTAGTTAGATAGTGAATTACTAAATTATTATGTCATATGGTGCAATTTCTCAAAAGAAAATGTCTTCTTTTTTCACTCAAAGGATCTTTATCATTCGTTTTATGTATGTAAGCTAAAGAAAATAAACGACAAAGACATTTGGGTGACAAAAAACATTTTTTCTTTGTTATTATCCTAGTTTTCTTTCCTTGTCCGCCACCACGTAAAGGATCTTTTATCTTCCGTTTTAGGTGTGTATGAGCTTTTCTTTTAGTTTCCGGAAACCGAGCTTTATCTTCGAGGAAGAGGCTTTTAATTAATGGGTGCAGAGGTGGTCTTTTTATTCTCCGTAGCATAGAGGTATGATCTCTGGTTCAGACGGTGGTTTCCTCCATGGTGTTTGCTCTCACTGCTCGGTGTTTTAACACTTTCCACTTGGTGCTCGGCACCACAGTTTTGTTCGAGTTGGAGATAACTTAGACAGGTGGATTGCATGTTTGCTGGATTGGTGGATGACTCTATTAATATATATCCCATACCAGTGGATATAGTAGTCTTTGGGCAATATATAAGTGTATAGGTAATCCTCCACTCTTAAGCTAATTTTTGGGTGTGAGTTAGGCTCATCACTAATATGGTATCAGAATCCATGGTGAAAGCCCAGCAGATGATTTTTTGCTATGGTATGTCCGAGATGTTGGGCTTGAACTGTTTCCGTTGGACCGTTTTCTATCCACATCTCGAGAGGAGTTATTAATATATATCCTACATCGGTGGATATAGTGGTCCTTGGACAATATATAAGTGTATGGACAATCCTCCATTCTTGAGATAGCTTTTGAGTGTGAGTTAGGCACATCACTAATAGACTCTAATCTTTGGCCAGAGCTCCGGCAAGAGATAGATAAATTCGTTGAGGATGGCGGCTTCCCTCACCGGTGTGGTCTGTCTTATGGTATTCGAGAAGGAAAAAGAAAAAAGAAAAAGGAATGGAGTGGCTGTATATTTTCCGCTGCACGTTCGGTTCAGTTTTTTTATCATGCAATTAGAATAAAACTTTTTGGCAATAAGATAATAGCGAGACATGTGCATCTGTAGTGAAGTAATTAATACAGATACATCAAACTCAATAAATAAATAATCTCAAAATTTTTAATATCTAATAACTAATTTTAAATATATTTTATTTTCAAGTTTTCAAAAGAAAGTAGAAATACGTTTGGTTTCGTAGTTTTATTCATTAACTAAACATGATAAATTCAGTTTTACTTATTTTTATTGAATTTCTTAAGACTAAAAATTTATTCATAAGCACATGCTAAGATGCAGTAGGGTAATGAATTGGTATTTTGACAAAAAAAACTGAAAACTCATATAACTAAGTCCAGAGAAATCTTAGAAATAGAATTAGAGAACACGTTTAAAAAGATTAAACTCTTGAGCAATCTACTAATGAATACGGAAAGAAAATAATCTCTTATAAAATTGCTACACCGAAACATGGAGAGCCTCAAGAGATTGAACTCCAAATATACTTTTTTTTCTTTTTTTTTTTTGAACAACAACTCCAAATATACTAACTAGGAAATAAATCCACAATCTCTTACATAACCAAGGAAGAAAACCAAGTAAAGATACAAACCTTATTCATGCATCTAAAACAACAAATCCACCAAAGAAATCCAGACAAGAACCGATATTTTGTGAGCAAAGATAAACCACAGAGAAAATTCATATGGTGATTACAGAAACAAAAGTCCAGATTTTCGAGTTTCTAAAAATTAAAGCAGTTTCTTTTACATAGAATAGGATCTACAGGCCGAGTGAATAAACGTGTAAAGCTTTTTAACCGTGGACGGTTAGTTACAAAAAGTCTTCTTCTCAATTTGTAGTCGTCTCGCTCTTTACAAAAATAAAAATAAAAAAATCGTAGGAATAAACTAAAAAAAGGAGAGTATTTTTGGATGTTCCTTTGAACTTCCACATTTTGGTAGCCGAAACGATTGGTGGTGAAGATTGCTCGACAAAAGTCCATCCGGGCATTGATGTGAGTTAAGATATTGCTTGTTCATTCAAGGAGGTCACTCGAGGCCAAGACTACTACTGCGGCTTCGTGTAAATAAAAATACATGTCAAAGAGTGCTGGACCAGAATTGGCTGAGAAAGAACCAGGAGACTAATGCAAAGTGGAAATTTGCTCCGACGTTTAAGTAATAATGAATGGCACTTTTTATAACAACCAAAAATAAATAAACGACGTGAGAGATAATGGGAAAGTTCGTAAAATATAAGGGGAGGTGGTGATGGAGTAGGAGAACAAATGGAGCCACCCGTATGGTGTCGAAAATTTACTTTACAAATTCTATTAATTTGTTTGATATATTCCAAATATATTATTTTCTTTTTGCCACATTTATTCATTTTCTTATGTATTGATAATGGTTTAGATTTTTGTTTTGTAATCTTCTTATATTTGAAGTGGTGTTGGAATTGTGGCCAGTAGTTCAATAATCCAGTTTGCTATATCAAAACAGTTTTCTTAAACTACATGCATCTGAACGAACTATTATTGGTTAATTAATAGGCTGTACTTAAATTCATCGCTTTCATTTTTTATACGAGTTGATGATCATGATAATTTTCGAAAAGAAACAAGTAAGTTTCTACAAAAGGATTGTATACCAACTTTTAAGGTAAACGAAACCAAAGAGTACACAACCACATATTCATTACATTGTTTTTGAAGTTAATTATACAAAAGAAGCCGCTGATTTGTATTTGAAGGAAAGGCATATAATGTATTTTCATCTTTTGTTACATCCGGGATGAAAGGCCTACAGTTTTGTCATTTATAGGCACTTATCAAATGAAATACTGAAATGTATAAGTAAGAAGAAAAATGGAGAGACAGTTAAAGACTTGTATAGTTTTGGCAACAAAAATCTCACAACTCGAAACATTAACAACACTAATTGGTTTTATCCAACAATGCATAATATATATATCAAAACAAGGAACTGATTGTGAAAAGTTGTATAGCTGTACGTATGATGTCCATATTACTCGAAACATTAACAACACTAATTGGTTTTATCCAACAATGCATAGTATTTTATATTAAAGCAAGAAACTGATTGTGAAAGTTGTATAGCTGTACGTAAGATGTCCATATTACAGTTGTAACCCATTATAATTTCAACTAGATTTTGACCCGCGCTTCGAAATCGCGGATATTATTTTTTATTTTTATGAAATATATTATTTGTTTGTAATTATTGAATTTATTTATTTTAATAAAAAAAAATTATAATAAATTCGATACATAGAGTGTTTCTGGTAAACTATGTATTTATCTAGTTTTGTTTTATTCGCTCTTCAATCAATATATTTATTTGACTTGTTGTTAAAATAAATGATTATAGACTTTGATCTCTGCACCTCCGCGGATGTATATTTTTAAAAATATGATGATATTTGTTTTTCATGTAATTATTAGGGTTTGGCAAAATGAAACCGAAGAACAGAACTGATACCAATCCGTAAATATAGTACCAAACCTGAACATAAATTGAGTAAATATTCGAATTATTCAAAATTTTGTTAGTTAGAGAACCGAATCGGATCCGAACCGAAGTATTGGTATACCTGAATTTATCTAAAATAGATTTATATACTTATATATTAATTATTTTTATATTTAACGTATATAAAATATCAAGACTGATACCTTTAAATTGGTTTAAAATACTTGAAAATATATATAGATAGTCAAAAACAAATATCTGAAATAGTTAAAGTATACTCAAATCACCAAAAATACTTAAAATAATTATTGATTTCGTATCCAAAATTTTAAATCAAACCAATTGATATGTTAAGCTTAGGTATTCTGACATATGTTATTTAAATTTATAGGTAATATATTACTTTATTTATAGATTTTGAAAAATTTAATATATATAGTGATTTAAAAATTTAAAAATAATTTAAATAGGTTATCCAAACCCAAACCAAACCCGCAAAGATCCGAATTAAACTCAAACAAAAATTTAGAAACATCCTAATAGGACTGAAATCTTTGACCTCGAAAACCCGAAACGCAAACCGATCAGAACCAAACCCGTATGGATGTCTGAAAACCCATCCTTAGTCATTATTATATATCTTATAATTTCATCATATAATTAATCGTATTTTATATGTACTATCATATAAGTAATCATATAATTAATAGTATTTAATATGTATCATCAGATAAATAATTATATATATTATATTTTAAAAACTTAATATGAAATATAAAAACCATAATTTGGGTTGGTATTTTAAATTGGGCTTTATATTGTATTTTTCTTATGTATAAGACAACATTCTTTTATAATGGACTTAATAACTTAAGTCCATTACTTTTTTCTGTTTAATACTACTATCTTTGTTTCCAAACAAAATATCTTCTCTATTAAAAGAGAAGTACCATTTTTATCTACTATTTATAAGTCATAATAGGTCTATTTCATCAGTTACATAATATCATATAATAATCAATAAGAATATTAATAATAAATTAATATTTTACCTATAAATACAAATTTTATTTTTATTTATAACAAAATCTGTTGAGAAATCTAACAAAATCGTACTAAACTTTTGAAAACATTTATTTTAAATTCTAAATTAATTAATTTCGTAATTAATAATAAAATATTAATTAAATTTTATTATAAACAAAAAAGTTCAATGCTAATTGCTTATAAATTTATAATTATAATCTGTATTATATTAAAATAAAAGTATTATATAAAAATATGAAAATAAACTAAATTAGTAAATTAACCTATTTAATTTTTTAAAAATTCTTTCATTTAAATAAATTATCATTTACCATTAAACGGGTTAAATTTTCTTAACTACGTAATATTTTATACCAAAATAAAGTTATTAAGATATGTTGAAATTTTTTTCTACAGCTATATGTTTTTCAAAAATCATATGTTGAAGAATATTCTTAATTTTATTATTTCAAATTATATGTACCAAACTAAAAAATGTAATAACATATACTAAAAAGGTAAAATACATAAAATAAATCTATATATTAATAAAAATAAGAAACCTAAACAATAGAATTTAATATTTATACAATGCATAACATTAAAATGTAAATCATATATCAAAAAATTTATGATAATTTCAAATTTTATAAAATGATAAAACCCGCACGAATGTGCGGGTTAAACTCTAGTTTTTTTTAAAAAAACTACAATCTATGTTTCCAAACACACCAAATTTTTTTAATACTCTTATCTAAGTATCCAAACACACCGAAATTGTACTTCAGCTTTAATAAGATAGATGCTCACAAAAAAAAAAGGAAGAAAGGTCCGCGAAACTTGAAAATAAGTTAGATTTTTAAAAAGGTTTATTATCGTAATAAAGAAGAACGTCCCACCAAAGAAATCGTTCTTATATAAAGCCACCCACACCCCCTTAGCTTCACTCACCATCATCACATCTTCTCTCTCTCTTTAAACCAGCAATGGCTGTTTCTTCAAGTCCATGGGCTCTCATAGCTCTGTTTCTGATGGCCTCTTCTACTGTAATGGCAATTCCTCCACGGAAGGCCATTGATGTGCCATTCGGCCGAAACTACGTCCCAACTTGGGCTTTTGACCACCAGAAGCAACTCAATGGTGGTTCTGAACTCCAACTCATCCTCGACAAATACACTGGTAAGTTTACTACTGCAAGATTTTTGCAAACAGTAGGTTCGGTCTGAAGCATATGCAAATGAAGTTATTATAGCTTTGGGTTTCCGATTTTTAATATCAGTTTTTGAAACAATATTTTACATTAACTAAAAAACTATACAAAAGAGGTCTTCATTTAAACATTGCGTAAGATACCCGAAAACATTGGAACAGCCTGGAATGCTCATTTCGTTTCCTTTTTTATGGGTTTAATATTCACTGTGTTTCCTTATCTTGTGGGATGAATAAAAACAGGGACAGGGTTTCAATCCAAAGGGTCATATTTGTTCGGACATTTCAGTATGCACATAAAGCTGCCAGCTGGTGATACCGCTGGGGTCGTCACTGCATTTTATGTGAGTCTCACCACAAATCTCAAAAAATGTTACTAAAATAGAAATACCTATCCTATAGCAAACAAACAGACAAGATAAATACTAATCGATCAGATATACTGCTAACAAGTTTGTATAATTGCCGTCACTAATACAAATCTAACTAATAAATGAAAAATTTAATGTGTGAAGCTGTCGTCGACTAACAACGAGCATGACGAGATAGACTTCGAGTTTCTCGGGAACAGGACAGGCCAGCCAGCAATATTGCAGACTAATGTGTTCACAGGAGGAAAGGGAAACAGAGAGCAACGCATTTATCTCTGGTTCGACCCTTCAAAGGCTTATCATACTTACTCCATCCTCTGGAATCTCTACCAAATTGTGTATGCACTCTATCCTCATTACTTACATTACACTTTCGTGTATATTATATGTTAAAAGTTGTCAGGTATAACATGGTCCTACCACCACCATTATTATTTTTTTTTTCCTATCTTGTCGCAATTTTCAAATTATTACTACTGTTATAGTTTTCTTAATAGTATACAATTAACCTCGGGCGTGACCCAATCTTGATCTTGTAAAAAGTAGTGGGGTCTTGCAAGATTTTCCAGAGAGACAATTGAGTCAAAAGACAAAAAAGTTCAGCTTTTATTTTTTTTAATATTCAAATGAGCTATAGCATAGATGGATAGGCTAGTGACTCATCCAATCTGTCAATCATCTGCCTTAATATGGGGTTAAATTTTTTTAATTCTAGAATGTCATGAGTTCAAACTACCGTGGCCAACTAATAACGGTTAGTTTGAATTTTTTTCTTTATCAGATTCTTTGTTGACAACATACCAATCCGTGTGTTCAAGAACGCAAAGGATCTAGGAGTACGTTTCCCATTCAACCAACCGATGAAGCTATACTCGAGCCTTTGGAACGCTGACGATTGGGCCACCAGAGGAGGTCTAGAGAAAACCAATTGGGCTAATGCACCCTTCATAGCTTCCTACCGAGGATTCCACATCGACGGGTGCCAAGCTTCTGTGGAGGCCAAGTACTGTGCTACCCAAGGCCGCATGTGGTGGGACCAGAATGAGTTCCGTGACCTTGATGCCGAACAATATCGTCGTCTCAAATGGGTTCGCATGAAATGGACCATCTACAACTACTGTACCGACCGTACAAGGTTCCCAGTTATGCCAGCCGAATGTAAACGGGACAGAGACGTGTGAGTACTATTTAAGGTTTCAAAACTCTCAATGGACCGGATTATTATGAGTATTATGCATCTGTTCAAAAGATTGCTATGAAATATGTATGCCTGTTGTTACGTTATGTTGATGCTTTGTTTGGACCTATATTTATGTTATTATTCTATTGTTTAGCTATGTTTCTTATTAGTTCCAAAAAAGAGAGCTACGTTTCTTATCTGTCACGTGATTTATAAAACTTACAAGTCTTTTGTTGGCATCTACAATTTTTTTTGGCATCTACGAATCTTTTTAGTGGTAAAATATACATTTAGATATAACATTATCCTGATTAGGAGTATTATTAGTTCCTTTTTGACCGAACGTCTAAATTTCTATGAGCAAAACCTCGTCCCATTCCTCACTTGTGTATGTCTGGGATACTGTGTAGCAAATGAAATTTTTTTAAAAATCTTTTGGTCATCTGGAATATTTCATTGACCACCAAAGATACAATGAAGACTATAAAGCCGACGGATGAAGGTAAATACCCGGAGTCAAAACTGGAGAAAGACAAAGTTTTCTCCAGAAACTAGGGTTACAACCAAACTTAGAACCATAAGAGTTTTTAGTACCAAACAGAAATTGACAAGGGATCTTCAATTATAGTAAAGAATTTAGAGTAAATTTGTTCTAATAATATTATATTTTCCATTCTATAATAGAGTAAAAAATGAGTTTATTTTTTAAATATAATAAATTTATTACTTTGTTTTTTTCTAAAATATAGTATCATTGGAGAATAATTCAATTATATTATAGAATTTCTCAATTCTAAAAGAGAAAATAAAGTAAATCATTAGATATAGTCTTAGAGCATCTCCATCAATGATGCTCTATGAACCCCACTTTTTTTCATTATTTTAATATTTTTTTTTGACTTTTTTATTAACAAAAAATCGGACCAATCGTGGACCGCCACGTGTCGTGGAGCCCGCACTACAGTGACGATCCGGGTTCACTGCAGTGAACCTCCAAAACACAAGTTCAAATCTGTGTAATATTTTAATATTTTTTTTTTCGAAAATCTTAT
Source organism: Raphanus sativus (assembly GCF_000801105.2). NCBI lineage: Eukaryota > Viridiplantae > Streptophyta > Magnoliopsida > Brassicales > Brassicaceae > Raphanus > Raphanus sativus. The sequence goes on along the minus strand of NC_079515.1, from coordinate 31,243,266 downwards.
GAACCTCTCCACTAAACTTTCAATCTAGATGCTCTTAGAACCTGCAAACATAAACCTTTACACATAAAGACCAACAAGACAAAAGCAAGGTCTTGGAGAAGAAAAAGAGAGAGGGAAAAAGATTTGGAATAATAAAATGTGATTTTAATTCTTTATATCTATAAATTTGATTTGTGTGTGGTTGTGATAAAAACATTTTGAGTGCTATCTTAGGATAACTCCATATTTAAAATTTTAAATGTTCAAAACTAGATAAATATATACGATTAATAATTAAAAAATAATAATGTGAAAAATACGTCGAAAAATTGGACTATGAATTAAATACCCAAGCCTAATTACACATCACCTGGTGGTCCGGAAACAAAGCAACCCAATACAACAATGTAATTGAAACTGGATCGGGTTCAACGTTTGATCCAAAATCCTCTCTCTTTTCCGGCTTGATCCAATATCTTGGCTAAAAGAGGAAAGAAAAATTCCACTACTAACGGGTTCGTTCTGGATTCATCTAGAATATCTGAGAAACTGCTCTTCTCCTACATTTTCTCTTCTCTCCTGAACCTCTTAGAAACTCAACTACTTGCTCTCTGCTTAAAAAAAAAATTTAATAAGCTTCGCGAGCCACATCTTCCCACACTCTTCTTCATTCTTCTGATTTCGCTGGAAAGCTTTGTTCGACTCTTGTCAAACATGGCGGGATACGATTGTGTGCCGATGAGGATGAAGAGGAAGGAGATTGACCGAGTGAACGACGACTTCTCCGATTTCTCCCTCTCTTCTCCCGCCACTAAGATTCGCCGTCTCGTAATTTCTCCTTCTCTTCTGTTTTTTTTTTCGCTCTTTAAAACCCTAAGTTTTACATTTGATTGATTGGCGTTTTTGCGATTTGCATCATCAGGATTTGGATTTACCTCCGATTATGGAGGAAGAGGTGGTTATGGAGGATGATATCCAGTCTCCTCCTCAAAACGAAGAGAGAGCGATTGTGCTTTTCAAGCCTCCTCCTCCTCCTCCTCTACTTCACCAGCCTAACCTATTCGTTGATCGAAGCTTGATCTCAGGGTTGAGGAGTAAGCCTTCTTCTCTAAACTCCTTTTCTTTACCTTTACAAGTTTATGTGAAGAGGCTATTGCTTGTTAGGAGAGTTTGTTAGAGTCATAATCAGTCTTCAGGGAACTGTTAATAGTGTTTCCTTTGGTTTACTTCTTCTAATAGGTGACCTTCTTTTTATCTTATTTTGCAGATAGGTTTCTTCATGATGTAGCAGTAGCTGATGAAGATTACAAAGCCAACAAGCAACAAGCTGTTGTTCCCTGGAACCCATCCCAGTTTCAGTTTTTGGAATCCGCTGGAACCACCTTCCAGGAACCCCGGGAGCCAGAGATTGTTGAGCTAGATGGTGATGATACGATGATGGAAGAAGCAGACATGGATGTCGAAGATAAAGGAAGAGGAAGCAGCATCACTAATGCTAGTGTTTCTCTGCAACAGCCGCAGCAGCTTCTTCACTGTATGATGCCTCAGCAGCTTCCCCAAACAAACTCTACTCCCATCTCTTGGTTCCGATGAACTTGTATGTTTGGGTTACATAGAAGCAGTGTTTGTCATCAGTAGTTTTCTAGCTGTATATTTGGACTCTTTCGCTACGTGTTTAAATGTGATCTTCGCGGATTTAATGCAAGTTGATGAGTTTTTGGTAAGAGTAATGAATATGAAAGAGTAAGTTAGCCTTTTGTTTACCTTTTTGTGTGTGATTCAACTCTAAAGCTAGGTTTTGATTTGATTTATCCGTTTTTCATCAAAAAGAATTAGCTAAGGAAAAGAAACATATCACGCAACCAGTCATGTCATAAAGTCCTCGAAGTAAAACAATTGTCTTATGGTCCTACGTCTTACAATCCTGAACGCCTGTATTATACAGGCTGTATATTGGTTGCTGTGGTCTCTCTGGCATAAGAAGAGATGATCCCGTCCAGAACATTTTAGGAATTTCACCAAACTAGCTGGATTATTTATCTGCAAACAAGAAGGTTTCTCCAACACCTTAGATCACTTGTATAAACTGAACAATAGCATGACATGAAGTGTAATGATTACAATCTCATCATTAAAGCAAATGCAACACCCATCTAAAAGCGATCGAGAGAGAGGACTCTTAGAGTCTTACAACTACATTCAATCAATTTTTCATCGATCTTTAGTCACTCCTAATACTATCAAACTCTCCGGGAAAATAGACCTTGCTTTACTATTTTAAAACCAACTTATTCAACAGCTAGTGCTACTTCATCACTCTTGTATTTAAATTTCCCTAGCGCACTCTCTGCCGACATATAGTAAGCTTTTCAGTTTCTATCAATATCCCTCCAATTAGAAGATAAGCGCATATCAAAGCTGCATCAGTTGCAGGTTTTTCGAAGATCAGGATGCTATCGGACTCTAGTATCTTTGTGGCTGCCCTGCGTTTAGGGACGGTTTTGAATGAGATAGCGGGACTAATCCACGAGATCAGTCACCTCATTTCTCTCTTTTCAATCTTATCTTTTGTTGTAATTCCTAGATCAACAAACTTGATAGCTGATGGCTTGGCCAAGAATGTTCTTTCTATCTTATTGTCTCAAGACTCTGTTTGAACCGCTCAATTTAATCAAATGAAAAACCGTTGACAAAAAAAAAGATAAGCGCATATAGTGCATAGCTGCCAAATCATTTTTTTAATATTTTTTTTTAATATACACTACTTACTATATACCAAAAATTAAGATGTTATAACTAATCTTCATTCACAAAGCGCAACATTTTCATTGTGCTGCAAGACTAGTCTCATCCGTCATAACCGAGACGACTAACATGGCTCTGTTACCATCCCACCACCTCCGCAATAGGTTATTTCTCGGCCCATGGATCCTACCGCCGAGTCGATGGATGTGTTAAATTTTTTTGAGGTTTGAAACACTTATTTATTGACCATATGTAATTTTTTTTCCATGTTTAATCTTAATTGCACGATTTCGTGAATCATTTTCTAATATGTATCTTTCTACTACTCTAAGTACCGTAACTTTAGAATTCTGAATTTATGATCAAAAAGATAAGTGTGCACTCGTGAAATATACCAAAATCAATTCTTAAAAAAAAAAATTCAACACATTACCGTATACCAAAAATTGGAATGCTAAAATCTATGCAAAAGCATTCAAAACATTTCTAATTAGTAGCGCAAAGGAATTTACAGAGTTATGTAACCAAAAATTACATGTCTACATGAAATAACACTGTATTCTGATGATCGGACATCCATATGATCTTCTAGAATAAAGAGACCACCAAATTGAAAGCAGAAAATTTAAGTATACACGAAAGTTACATTCCTTTAAAATTTCTGTAAATTGCAAACCTAATTTCACTTCTCAAGATTACTCTTTTTTTTTGTTTACAAACGAAAATGAGCAAATTTCACCTGAAATTTGCTAAGAAAAACTCATAAAATGGTTAATTGCAAAAGTAAAATATATATTGACTAGGAGATCTTGCGCGAAGCCGATTTAAAAAAGTTCAAAAATAAAGTGAATAATTAATTATCTTGATTTAGTAAGAGTTTGTGTTTAGCTTCTTCAAACATTCATAATTTCTAACTTAAGTTAAATGAAAAATACAGTCTTTGATAACCAATAATCATCAAACTTGGGGAAAGTACAATGAAAATATGATTTTGAAAACAAAATTTTGAATTTTTAGGATGAAATAAAAGATAAAAATGAATTTTATATGAAAGAAATGATAGAGAAGATGTAAAGATCAAGTTAAAGGCCACATGAAACATAGAAATAAAGGTATCACTTCAAAAGTCTTACCTAGATAAGATATGTCTTATATGCCCATAGATATATGGTTTCAACTCATTAGATATACCCTCATTTAGAGCTTGCTTTTTGGTTGTTCACGATTGTAGTTGATATTGATGGCAATTGCATTTTTGTATTTAAGTGAAATGATAAAGTTGTTTGAGACATATTCATGTGATTCGAAGTAAAAACACAAATATAATGACATTTTCTGAATAATTGATATGTTGGGAGGGGGGAAAATCACATGTTAATATTCATTTTTATATATTACTTTTCATTTATTATTGTTTATTTTTAAAATAACAACATCGGGTGAGAGCTGGATGCTCCTAAGTCAAAAAAAAAATTAGAAGCAGTAATTGCTTCAGGCAACATAAGAAAAAAATTGGAAGATTCATTTACATTTTAGAAACAAATTAAATTTTCTAAGAGGCAAGGGTTCTTCACCAGTTAACAATAAAGCAAGCGGATGAGGTTTTTACTTACATTTCTGTGTTTCCTTCTTCCACTTCACATGGCCCTCTACTCCCTGTTTATTACCTCCTCGAGAGGATGTGCAGTAATTAAAACTTTCCTAAAACAGGTATTAAGGATGTACTGGTTTAGAAAATTAAAGACATGTTGCGTATAACAATCTGAAGAGAAAAGAGAGGCACACTTACGTGGATGCTACACTACCAGTATGGCTGTTATTCTGACCGCATGATAGACATGCTTTCTTCAGCTAAATCCATGAGCCTTTTAAGCTCAGGCAACACATCTTTTCCCAAGTTAGGCCTATCTTTCCGCCTTAACTCAGCGCAGCGTAAACCAATTTTGGCTAAAACTAAGGCCTCTTCAAGTGGCCAGTCAGGAACATCAGGATCCAATATCTCAGCAAACGTCCCTTGTTCAATCGATTTTTGGACCTTGTGAGTCAAGCTCATCGGTGGCTTCCCCGTAAGTATTTGCAAGAGCGTGATCCCGAATGAGTATATGTCTGATTTGGTTCCAAGCATACCCGTCTGCTGGTATTCAGGATCAATATAACACAAAGTTCCAGCAGCTGACGTCACTCTATACTGTGTTACGGTATCAGAGACCGAGGGAGGGACGAGCCTAGCGAGACCGACGTCAGCGACCTTGCTGACCATATGCTGGTCGAGTAATATGTTAGCCGGTTTAAGGTCACGGTGCACGACCGGCTCTGGTTTCATCTGGTGAAGGAAGTTGAGACTAGTGGCGATTTCGGATGCAATGCGGAACCTCAGCTGCCAAGAAAGCACCGGAGAGTTTCCTCGTTTGAGGAGACAGTCTTCTACGCTACCGTTTTCGAGGTATTCGTAGACTAAACACCCGTATTCTGAGCAGGCTCCTAGCAAGAGAACCAGGTTCGGATGTCTTATGGAGGTTAGGACTTCCACTTCTTGCTGGAACTGTGATCTTCCTTGTTTTGCGTCCGGTCTCAAGACTTTTATCGCCACTTTGGTGTAATCTAACGCACCCTTGTAAACAGGTCCGTAACCTCCTTCTCCAATCTTGTTTTTTATTGAGAAATTTTCCGTTGCTTCTTCGATCTCATCGATTGTGTATTCCCTATACCTTCTATCACTCTTGGCTAAAGAACACAACGACGCTCTGTTCTTGTCTTCTGGTTTCATCAGAGATGTCGTTTCGATTTGTTTTCTCTTCCGTGCTTCCATTTCTGTTATTCTATTAGCGGTGGCTATTGCTTCCATTGCTGCTCTGGTCTTTGCCTTCTCATTCTCTGCCATTTCCATTGCCGCTGCTTTGGCCTGTCTTGCTTCTTCCAGCTTATGTTCCTTCTCCACTTTCCATTTGTGTAACTCATTACGCTGAGAACACAAAAGATTCAAAGGAAAAAAAAAGAAAAAAAAAATTCAAATCACATTTTCTTAAAAGTTAAATGAAAATTTCAAGTAACATATATATATTTACCGTTTTCTTGGCTGTGATTGCTTCTTTACATGCAGTTCTATACATTTCCATTGTATACCTGAGCTCCATTTTCAATCTTCTCATCTCAGCTTCTACATCATCCTGTAAGGTTTATAGAGTCGTTAATGATTAAACTTGTGGGTATTAGTAAATTAATAATCATACTAATAATAACAATAATAATAATAATAATAATGATAATGATGATGATCAACAAAATACTATTCTTAACCTGGAGTGACAACGTGGAGAGTCTCCCACTTTCCTGAGAGGTCGGGGAGAATGCAGAATATGGAGAACCCAAGTCTACAGACTGCTTCTCTGATGAGCATGAGGATCTCGCAAAGCTGCATCGGTTGTCTTCGAACTCGGAGTAATTAGACAGACGTGTCGTTGGGAACATCAAATCAACGCTTGGCCTATCACTACTACTCACAAACGATATGTCCGAGTCTGTCACTGAGGCCTGGTCAAATCCTCTTTGAGACCTATCCAAAATTATTAATTACTCAGTTTTGTGCAACAGAATATGAATGTAATGACAAGCACGTTGTTGTTCACGGAACATACTTAAACTTGATATCGATCTCGTCCTGTTTTTCACGTTGGTCCATTTTGTTGCTTGGCCGAGCTGTTATTTGTGGACGTATTGCGCAAAGTGGAGGAGGTGAAGACGTGGCTGATCTAACCGACGATATTTTACTTCCAGAGATTGCATAAACCGTACAGAAATTAGCTGCCCCTTTCATCACCGTGCTGGTAACATCTGCCGCTTTGAACCGTCTATTGAAACACACAAATATTACAACACTCATAAGACATTATTTTTAGTGTTGATAAAGAAGAAATCTGCATACTTTAACAGAGTCATCTTGGATGCACCGAGTACTAGAATATCAATTGCATTCTCTTTGACGTAGTTTATGATTCCTTTAGCAGCATCGACATCCTCCAATACCGTATCTTCACATTTTATCTGTTAACAATTCTCCCAATCTTTAACATTCTGACTATATTACGTTATCTCTAAGCATACATTCATAATCATGAAAAGAATTAAATTACGTACTAACCTAGGTGATATTCATATTAAATGTTTTCTTGTGACGATAAATCAAAAACCAATGAAGAGAGGAAAAAAAAAACTCACGTCTTTTCTGGTGCAGAAGCAGCGGAACGGGAGAAACAATTCCTTGACGTCATCACTAGACTTATTGGGGTTGGCTACAGAATCAACACCACACAATGATATTTTTAATTTGTTTATTCAAGATAATTTGAATGAAGGGAAAATGAGTATTTGAAACGATACCATTTAAAGTTTGTTTGAGTTTGACATGAACAAGAGTAAGAGTCTCTCCCGAGGTTACAAGATTATCAACAGCCCATTTCAGTGCAGCCTGACTTCCTTTGCCTCGATCAATCGCAACCACAACCCTTTCGTCTCTTCTCTCGCTTCCTACCATCTTCACAATTTCCTTTTGCAACTAACAAGATGATAAAAAAAACTTGTTTATAAGTTAAAAACATTTTTGGTTTCAAAAGCCGTTGGAGTGTATACTAATATTAGCACAAAAAACCATATAAACAAGTATTTTCTGTTATTCTTCTGTTTCCTTTCCAGCCGTGGTTTAAAGTTTTATTTCGGTGATAAGAGTTATTTATCAATGTTCAAGAAATTAGTAGGCGGTATGTAATTATTGATTTATTTTTATATATTTTACATTTACATTACATATTTTAGTTTTTGGATTTAATTAAAATTTATTTTGATGAATTATAAAAATTACATACACAAAAATATAAACTAGACAAATTTGTTGATTTGCACTAATATCATTATTTAGTTAAACACATTCTAACCAATTTATATTTGATTTATACCATTTTATTTCCGTCAGGAAATCCGCTAGTATTTGAGATTTTTCAATTGGCTCTTGTATTCGATGATTTGGCCATCTTTTGTGATTGACTTGGACGATTGAATATTAGATGGACATCGAACTCGGGTTTTGGGATCTTACCTATGTTTTACCAACGCTGCTACTGATTCTTTAATGTTTTCATATACAAAACAATTATATCATGTGTCAGGTCGTTCGTAGCCAAGTGGCTACTGAGCTCTGCGGGCCCTGGCGTGAGGGGTTCAACTCCTCCTTACCTCAGTTTGAGGATTAAAGGTTTAAAATGACCAAAATTGACAAAAAAAAACAATTATATCATGTTTTTTTGTGGTGTTACACCACTACTCTTCAAGTAGGTCTGTCCTCGTGTAAATGGTATGATATTGGAAATATGATTTAAGCTTCTCAGCAGTGACTACAGCAACGAGGGCCAGTTTCTCAGAAGGAAAGAATTGTGTTTCGGCATCACAAAAGCCTAAGTGTATAAAATCAGGCGGTGCTCTCCACGATCTTCATGATGTAAAACGCTACTTACCATAGAGCATAAAGCATAAGTGCAATATTTACGGCTTCGCTAAGATCATGGACTGATAGATACTTCTTTAATTGTTTGAAGGCATCTTTGCATTTAGCATTTCATTCAACATATTTGTTGTTTCACCAAAGTTGCTAGAGTGGAAAGCACATGTCCTGCGATCTCAAAGTGAATATATTTTAGTGCAGCAATACAACTTTCAGTCAATGTACCTCTTTTGTGTTTTGTAGAGATGCATGATCAGCAGTAACGATGTTTTTTCGCGGGTTTACCTCGATTTCTTTATGCTGACAATATAACCCAATAATTCGCCGGAGGTGACAGTGAAAATACATTTGGTCGGGTTAAAGTTTATTATGTATTTGTTGAGGTTGTTGAATAAAGTCGTCAAATGTTTGATGTAGTTATCAACACAAAAGATTTTACGAGTATATCGTTTATGTATATACCTTCATTGACACTAGCTGTTTGAGAAACATGCAATAGAGCAAAGGCTACAAAATGGCAGTGTCATTTTTAGTGTAAGTAGCATCACCTTGTTTACCTTGTTTCGGCTATGTCTCAAGAGACATTTGTGTTGCCTTTCAGGTTTTACTAAGTGTATTTTATTCAGTTTTTACTTTTTAGTAATAGAACCTATCAAACTAAAGCTGAATTGTAAAACAACTCTCAATTTTATTTGTCGGCATGACAATTAGGTTTTGGGAGTAGGTTCTTCTGTTGAAGTCCGGCAACTGGGACCGCGGGTAAGTGGTTGCGCGTTGGGTGATGGATCTAATGGCTAGTTTGGCCACTAGGCCACCATGAAGTTGCTGATACATGATAATCTAGATATGCTTGTTTTTATTATTTGGTCTTTGTGGACACCATGTAACCTAGCATGCGCTGTTTCTCCAAGCTTATGTTAATGTTAATTTAAAAAAAAAAGCCAGGTGTCACAGGGCACAGAATAGGCTCCTCTTTTGTATCGAAACGAATTATTTAAATAAACAACATATGTACTATTTTAGCTAATATATGTGAAATGAATGTTTTGTCGAGCGAGCGACAGATAAGCAAACAAAAAATTAAATATTTTAGTTGAGCGAAGAAAGGTCCACAGAGGCTTCACTATCGGAACTGTGAATAGAGTATATCACATGATTCCCAAGAGCTAATTCAATTCACTAAACATCTCTCTATTATCTACATCTTGTTCAATCCATCCATCCTAGGTCTCATCTCCGCGAAAATGTGGAAACTGAAGATCGCGGAGGGAGGTAGTCCATGGCTCAGAACCACCAATAACCACGTCGGAAGGCAGTTCTGGGAGTTCGATCCGAACCTCGGGACTCCCGAAGAGCTCGCCGCCGTGGAGGAAGCGAGAAAGTCTTTCAGAGACAACCGATTCGCGAAGAAACACAGCTCTGATCTGCTCATGCGCCTCCAGGTCTCCTTCGTTGACTTTTCGCTCTCATCTTTCAGTGTTACTTAGGAATGTGAATCTCTTTCAGTGTTTGTAAGTCTCTAATCAGAGTATTGAATATTATTATCTCTCGCTCGCGCTCTGTGTGGTGTAGTTTTCAAGAGAAAACGTGAGCAGGCCAGCTTTACCACAAGTCAACATCAAAGATGGCGATGATGTTACGGAAGAGACGGTGGAAACCACTTTAAAGAGAGGTGTAGATTTCTATTCAACTATTCAGGCCAGTGACGGTCACTGGGCAGGAGATTATGGTGGTCCTATGTTTCTTCTACCTGGACTGGTTTGTTCTTTTTTTCTTTTTCTTTTTTTTTTTCTCTCAGAGATACACTTAACTCTGCTTACATTCTTCCAGATCATTACACTCTCCATAACTGGAGCTTTGAACACAGTATTGTCAGAACAGCATAAATCAGAAATGCGCCGTTATCTCCATAATCACCAGGCAAACACTCTCTCCTTCTTTGCATTGCCTTTCTATCTTTCCGTTTTTTTTCAAAAAAAAAAAATCAATTGGCGGATATATGGTTTCAGAATGAGGACGGAGGTTGGGGACTACATATTGAGGGGCCCAGCACCATGTTTGGGTCTGTCTTGAACTATGTTACTTTGAGGTTGCTTGGAGAAGGACCTAACGACGGAGATGGAGCTATGGAGAAAGGGCGTGACTGGATACTTAATCATGGTGGCGCTACCAATATCACTTCTTGGGGGAAAATGTGGCTATCTGTACTGACTTCTATTCTCTCCTTCTATGTTTTTTAAATCATATAATTGTATATTTCTGTTACTTGATTCGTCTTTTTTCGCTTCTTGGATATGTGATTAAAGGTACTTGGAGCTTTTGAATGGTCTGGAAATAACCCACTGCCTCCTGAGATATGGCTTCTTCCTTATTTTCTTCCAATCCATCCAGGTGCTCTATACTCTCGCATGTTGGATATTGTTTCTTTTTACCAGTTTACAAAATTAAGTGCCTCGCATTATCAGTTCTTTGTTCCATGGCTGTTTTTATAATATGGAGCACAGCAAAACCAAAATGCTCATATCTGTGTTTATCTCCTTTATGGTTCCTTAGGTTTCTGCTATGAACAATTGGACTTTGTATATAGTTATCTACCCTTATTGGAAATGTGCTCTAGTTAGCATTGGGACTTCATGTGATATGGAATACTATTAATCATGGACAATTCAAGTAAAGTAAATCTGGGAAGCATTTGTTCATCTGATCATAGATTGCAATCTATTCTGCTTTGCACGCTTGTTTAAAGCACACAGTTACAAAATGTTTAAACCGTGTGTGGATTTATAAAGATAAATATGTTTTTTTCTTTATACAGCTTGTTTTGTTAGTTCTTATTTAGATATAGGGCACAGTGGAGAAAAAGCATAATAATCATAATTTTCGTGCTCCAGGAAGGATGTGGTGTCATTGTCGGATGGTCTACTTGCCAATGTCGTATTTGTACGGAAAACGATTTGTGGGTCCCATAACGTCCACTGTTTTATCACTGAGAAAAGAGCTTTTCACTGTACCATATAATGAAGTCGACTGGAATGAAGCACGCAACCTTTGTGCAAAGGTTAGTCGAATTGATGGTGAATTGTGTAACTTATCCTTTCACTGAAGTTACTTGCTTTCTGTAACGATCTGAGGCTCTTTATTTTATAATGATATCCTCGGCTGGCTGGATAACACCACTTAATGATTCTTGATAGAATACAGAATATGCAGTACAGTACTCATAGTTGCGTTTATATTGAAGGAGGATTTATACTACCCACACCCACTTGTGCAAGATATTCTTTGGGCATCCCTTCACAAGATTGTTGAGCCTGTTTTAACGCGATGGCCTGGTGCAAATTTGAGAGAAAAGGCTCTCAGAACCACTTTAGAACATATTCATTACGAAGATGAGAACACAAGGTACATCTGCATAGGACCCGTGAATAAGGTATGCAAATCCAAATTTCACAACATCTTCGGTACCATTTTTTTCATTACCCATTGTTATTATTTTCATCTAAAGCTCTGTTTGGGGATATTTCAAACCTCGTGCTCTATCCTGTTTTTAAATCCTCTACTGCCATTCTCTTATAATATCATTCTCTTATAATAGGTATTAAATATGCTTTGTTGTTGGGTAGAGGACCCAAACTCAGAGGCTTTTAAGTTGCACCTACCAAGAATCCATGACTATCTTTGGTTAGCTGAAGATGGAATGAAGATGCAGGTACTGAATATTTGTATACATGATTATGATAGGTTTGTCACATGGACAAAGGTTGACTGACTGACTGCCGAATCAGTATCAATTTCACGCCGCTTGAATCATTAACGCAACAGTATACAAATATAATCTTTAAATCTAACAGTAATCAGAAATCATATTGCTATACTAATTTATGTGAAGTTAGGAATTTTACTATAGTATGTGGTTAATATAATTATTCTGGAATCTTAAGAAAGAAATAAACACTCTTGCGAGCATCTACATCTCAATTTTTCTTTCTTTCCTGTCAACGAAAACCCATCTTCCTGTTTTTTATCCATACTCTAATGCAGCCGCTATTGACAGGGTTATAACGGAAGCCAGCTATGGGATACGAGTTTTGCTGTTCAAGCTGTTCTGGCAACTAACTTTGTCGAAGAATATGGGCCCGTTTTGAAAAAAGCACATTCATATGTCAAGAATTCTCAGGTTCGCAATAGGCATCTAAGAAGATCTGCTATGTGAAGTTATTGTTCCGTCTCATGCTTGTTTCTTCTCATGGGATAGGTGACGGAGGACTGCCCTGGAGATCTGAGTTACTGGTATCGACACATTTCTAAAGGGGCTTGGCCTTTCTCAACTGCAGATCATGGTTGGCCAATCTCCGATTGCACTGCAGAGGGACTTAAAGTAATAAAAAATTGTGAAAGATTTAGTTACCTTTCAAGATTTCTTTTCTGGTGGTAATCAGTTTTTTTTTTCTCTCTTCAGGCTGCTCTTTTACTATCCAAAGTTCCTAAGGAGATTGTTGGTGAACCAGTAGATACAAAACGGTTATATGATGCTGTTAATGTTATCATTTCGTTACAGGTTAAATTTTGTATACAATCCTTGTATCAATACGTATTGATAACTCAACATGTTTTCTTTCCGCAAAGTAAAAACAATTTCCTTGTCTGATTAGCAACTAATTTATAATTTTAGAATGCAGATGGAGGTTTGGCAACGTATGAGCTCACAAGGTCATACCCTTGGTTGGAGGTAATCTCTCAAGCTTGATAACATATACTTTTTGTATCTACATATGTGGCCAAGCTCTCACAAACACATATGTACCTGATACCCCTTTGCTTGAGAGTTTTTAAAGTGGAATTTTTTTTACTTATATCTGTTGGCAGCTAATCAATCCAGCAGAAACCTTTGGCGATATTGTTATTGACTACCCGTAAGGCGCTAGAATCTTGCCATTTTAATTGATACTTTATGCGTTGTGAATTTTGCTTGATTCGCTAGAATGGTCCTGTAGTTACGTGGAGTGTACGTCAGCTGCTATCCAAGCGTTGGTAGCATTCCGAAAGCTTTATCCTGGTCATCGGAAGAAGGATGTAGATGAGTGCATCGAGAAGGCGGTTAAGTTCATTGAATCTATTCAAGCATCGGATGGCTCATGGTTTGTCTCTACTAGTCATGCATGATAAAAACTATTCCTTCTTTGTTATTATATTATTAGTGTGAATTGTAACCTGTGTTATATATATCTCTAAGGTATGGATCATGGGCTGTTTGCTTCACTTATGGTACATGGTTTGGAGTGAAAGGGCTTGAAGCTGCTGGAAAGACATTGAAAAACTCTCCAACTGTTGCGAAAGCTTGTGAATTTCTCTTGTCGAAACAACTTCCTTCGGGCGGATGGGGAGAAAGCTATCTTTCATGTCAAGACAAAGTTAGTAAATCACTTTTGTTACGTTCATTAGACTTTTTACTTACTGCTACTACTTGATTAATCGTTTCCCTTGTTACGAATATAGGTATATTCAAACCTTGAAGGCAACCGGTCTCATGTCGTGAATACAGCATGGGCTTTGCTATCACTCATTGGTGCTGGGCAAGTGAGTTAATTTCTTAGCAAACTTTAAACTTGAGTCCTATCCATTAATGCTCATTCTTTTTAAATCCCTTTCCATTAGCACCTGTAAATTTTTTCTTTTGTGTGTGTGCGCGCTTAGGCGGAGGTAGATCAGAAACCCCTACATCGGGCTGCTAGATACTTGATTAATGCTCAAATGGAGAGTGGTGATTTCCCACAACAGGTAAAGAACACATTGGTTTTAACGAGTTTATGTTTTGTTAACTTGATAATTAATCTCTTGGCTCTCTCTCAGGAAATAATGGGAGTCTTCAACAGGAACTGCATGATAACTTACGCTGCTTACCGGAACATTTTCCCAATATGGGCATTGGGAGAGTACCGTAGTAAGGTATTATTGCAACAAGGAGAATGAGTAGTAGTAGTTCATGTTCTCTTGGGGGAGGAACTGTGTTAGCTTCAATGCTTACTTTTTTCCAAAGTTGTGTGTTTCCGTATCTCTTATGGTTTTGCTGTCCAATCTTTTGTTTACTTTACTCAAATCTTGGTTCCAGTTTTTTTGTGGGTTCTCTGAAATTCTGGTTTTAAGAATAATATCTTTTGATGAACATACCCTGCAGCCCAGCTTTTTCAACACGGAGAGTATTTGACGAGCTCAATTCATGTTTACTGAAATAAGATTGCAGGACCAGAAAATGCAGATGCAGATAATGAATCAAAAACTAATTGAAATCTTCATTATAGAACAATATAATATATAAGAATGAAATAGATGAATCAAATTCCCAATTGGTACAATGCTATCACAAAAAGGTGGTTTCAGCTAGATGTGCAATAAAATTCGACATATTGAAGATGTTCCACTCAGTACAGTGGCCATTTCTCTTGAACACACTCATTTCACTCAGTGGGTTTGTTTATGTATAAACACATCCTCCTTTTTGCTTCAATTCAATGAGGATTGTGATTTATTATTTTTTGAAGTGAAAGAGGCTTCAGACAAGGTTGTACTTTATCTCCATCTTTTTGTGATAAGTATGGATGTTTTATCGAATTTTTTTGGATGGAGATGCAAGTTCAAGGCAATTTGGCAAGAACATGGAGCTTACCCATTTAAGCATTGAAGATGATATATAATGGTAATTCCCCATAGAAATGTCAGATCAATGGAAGGGATTTTTCTTGTCATCGATGAATTTTTAAGACTCTCGGGATTGCAAATAGGAATGTAGAAAACTACAATGTATGGAGTAACTGAAAGTGCAGAACAAGAAATGATTAGAAGGAGGTAAAATAAGGTGTGCGGCCTTAAACTGATTTGGAAAGTAGTCTAAAATCAACATCGTTCTGGCTCAAATGGATAACAGTTAAAACATTGGTCTATAAAAGAAAGTAAAAGGCTCTTGGATGTGATAAATGTCCTTAAACTGAAAGTATTGGCTAATTATTTCTGTAAAACAGAGTTGAAGAAAGGAAACTTTGTCTTCTCATTTTGATAAATGATCGAAAATAGGATGTCAATTTGATATTACAAGCCCATGCACATTAGTAATCGAGATGGAAATTCCTTGATAGGCGATTGTTACCTCAGCTTGTGAGATATGGACTACAAAATATAAGTTGAACATATAACTAAAAAACAATTAAGTAATTTAATGTAGTGTATAATTAAATAATATCAATTAATTAATTTAAATTAAAAAGGTATTAATATATTATTTTAACATATAATTAAAAACATGTACATAAAATTGAATTATAAAATGTATGTTTTTCTATTCCAAGTGAATTAAGCTCAGTTTTTTTTTCATTTGCTACTTGTGTTATATATAGTAATATTTATAGTAATATTTGAAAATGTAATTATTTGAAACTTATATATAGTAATATTTACAGTAATATTTGAAAGTGTGATTAGTTGAAACAGTTTTGAGAAAGTAAATGTTTTTAGTTTGTTACCATCAAGGAGTACTGTTAGATTACTATTTATGGAGAGGCAACTGAATCCAAAAAAAAAACAAAGAACAAAACAAAGGAATGCATAAGAAAAGGCATGAAAACAGTTCAAAATTGGACACATACACTGTCAAAAGACCTGAAAATAAGGTCTGCCACAAACCATTAAACCACACAAAGCCACCTGTGTAAGTGTGTGTATATAAACACCACTTCTCTGCCTCCACAGAACATCACAAACTTAAAGAAAACCTCTCTTTTCTAGCTTCAAAACAAGCTTGGAAGGGAAGAAGTTACATTTTCACTTTTGTTTTTTTGGTTACCTCGGGTTGATTCATCATGGCTGCTGATATCTCATGGGAAGAAATAAAAAACGAGAACGTTGATCTTGTTAGTATTTACTTTTATTTTCTTACCTTTTTCATCCAAATATCATATATTAAAACTTAAACATGGGTTTTATTTATCTTATTACAGGAGAAGATTCCGGTGGACGAAGTGTTCCAACAGCTAAAATGCTCAAGGGAAGGTCTGTCATCAGAGGAAGGAAGAAACAGGCTGCAGATCTTTGGGGCCAACAAACTGGAAGAGAAAGTAGAAAACAAGTTCCTAAAGTTCCTAGGGTTTATGTGGAACCCACTCTCGTGGGTGATGGAAGCAGCAGCAATCATGGCGATCGTGTTGGCAAACGGTGACGGAAGACCACCGGATTGGCAAGACTTTGTTGGGATCATGTGTCTGCTCATTATAAACTCCACAATCAGTTTCATCGAAGAGAACAATGCAGGTAACGCAGCAGCTGCTCTCATGGCCAACCTTGCACCTAAAGCAAAGGTATTGAGAGATGGCAAATGGGGGGAGCAAGAAGCTGCGATGCTGGTGCCTGGTGACTTGATCAGCATTAAGTTGGGTGACATTGTTCCTGCGGATTCTCGTCTCCTCGAAGGTGATCCTTTAAAAATCGACCAGTCTGCACTCACCGGTGAATCTCTCCCAGCCACTAAGTATCCGGGAGACGAGGTCTTCTCCGGTTCAACCTGTAAACAGGGTGAGATCGAGGCTGTTGTCATCGCCACCGGTGTGCATACCTTCTTTGGCAAGGCAGCTCACCTCGTTGACAGTACTAACAACGTTGGCCACTTCCAAACGGTACAGTAATGTTTTATATAGTCTCTTATTATATAGTCTTTAATATTTTTTTTTCTAACAAACATATTAAACTGATTTTATGAATATTTTCAGGTCCTAACCGCGATTGGTAATTTCTGTATCTGCTCAATCGCGATAGGAATGTTGATTGAGATAATAGTAATGTATCCAATCCAGCATAGGAAGTACAGAGATGGAATCGACAATCTTCTTGTCCTTCTCATTGGAGGTATCCCAATTGCTATGCCAACCGTGTTGTCTGTCACAATGGCTATTGGATCTCATAGGTTGTCTCAGCAAGGCGCCATCACAAAAAGAATGACCGCCATTGAGGAAATGGCTGGCATGGACGTTCTCTGCAGCGACAAAACCGGCACCCTCACTCTCAACAAACTAACCGTTGACAAGAACTTGATTGAGGTTATTTCATTTAATAATAATAATAATAATAATCTCATCACATTAATTGATCATATGTGTATTATTTAAATTATTTTTTTTTTTTTAAATCTTGTAGGTATTCTGTAAAAACGCGGACAAAGATACAGTGATACTACTCTCAGCAAGAGCTTCAAGAGTGGAGAATCAAGACGCTATCGATGCATGCATCGTGAACATGCTGGGCGATCCAAAAGAGGCGAGAGCCGGAATAACCGAAGTGCATTTCTTGCCATTCAACCCCGTCGAGAAACGTACCGCGATCACGTACATTGACGGCAGTGGAGACTGGCACAGATGCAGCAAAGGTGCTCCCGAACAGATTATCTCTCTCTGTGAACTCAAAGGAGAGGCTCTGAAACGAGCGCACGACATCATCGACAAGTTTGCCGAGCGTGGACTTCGTTCTCTCGGTGTCGGACGCCAGACGGTCCCTGAAAAGGACAAAGAAAGCCCCGGGACTCCTTGGGAGTTCGTTGGTCTTCTCCCGCTCTTTGACCCTCCGAGGCACGACAGTGCGGAGACCATCAGACGTGCGCTTGATCTTGGTGTGAACGTTAAGATGATCACGGGAGACCAGTTGGCGATTGGTAAAGAAACTGGTCGTAGGCTTGGGATGGGAACTAACATGTATCCTTCCTCTTCTTTGCTCGAAAACAAAGATGATGCTACCGGTGGAGTTCCCGTGGATGAGCTCATTGAGAAGGCTGATGGATTTGCTGGAGTCTTTCCTGGTAAACTAATTAACCTTTCTTTATCTGACCAATCAGATAATTCCAAAATTACTTTTTTTTTTTGTAACACTACTTTTATTATTATTTTATCTTTTTTTATTTGTATTATTAGAGCACAAGTACGAGATTGTAAGAAGACTCCAAGAAAAGAAGCATATAGTTGGAATGACCGGGGACGGTGTGAACGACGCACCAGCACTGAAAAAAGCAGACATCGGTATAGCGGTGGATGACGCAACTGATGCGGCGAGAAGCGCTTCGGATATAGTCTTGACCGAGCCTGGTCTCAGTGTGATCATCAGTGCGGTGCTCACCAGCCGAGCTATCTTCCAGCGGATGAAGAACTACACGATCTATGCGGTTTCCATCACCATTCGTATCGTCCTAGGCTTCATGCTTGTGGCTCTCATTTGGGAGTTTGACTTTTCTCCCTTCATGGTTCTCATTATTGCCATCCTTAACGACGGGACCATCATGACCATTTCAAAAGACAGAGTCAAGCCTTCTCCGATTCCTGATTCGTGGAAGCTTAAAGAGATCTTTGCTACTGGTGTTGTTCTTGGAACATACATGGCTCTCATTACCGTCCTGTTCTTCTGGCTTGCTCATGACACTGACTTCTTCCCGGTAATTATAATTCAATTAAATTCATGTCTTAAAATAGCAAAAAGACACCATTCTTATTAATTGTTTTGGGTGAATGTAGGAGAAATTTGGAGTGAGATCACTAAAAGGCCAACCAGAGGAGTTAATAGCAGTTTTGTATTTGCAAGTCAGTATAATTAGTCAAGCACTAATCTTTGTGACACGATCAAGGAGCTGGTCCTTTGTGGAACGACCTGGATTCCTTCTTCTTATTGCATTCCTTATTGCTCAACTGGTATGTGATTTGGTTCCATATACAGTACATACAGATTAATTATGGTTATATAAATTAATTACTCTTCTAATTTTATCTCTTTTCTTTTACAAACAGGCTGCAACCTTAATAGCTGCTTACGCACATTGGGAATTTGCGAGAATTAAAGGGTGCGGATGGGGATGGTGTGGAGTCATCTGGATTTACAGTATCATCACATACATTCCTCTTGACGTCCTCAAGTTCATCACCCGCTACATCCTCACTGGCAAAGCTTGGAATAACATGATCGAGAATAGGGTAATATGATGTTATGAGCAGTTTTAGTCTTGATTTTTTGAACTACATAATATGCTCACATTCTTTGCCCTTTTTGTATCAAAGACTGCATTCACAACCAAGAAAGACTATGGAAGGGGAGAAAGAGAGGCCCAATGGGCTCTAGCTCAACGTACACTCCATGGACTTAAACCCCCGGAGTCAATGTTTGAAGACAAGGCAACCTTCACCGAGCTTTCTGAGATCGCTGAACAGGCTAAAAAGCGTGCTGAAGTCGCAAGGTAAGTTGAGTTCACTCCAAAGATTCATCACTAGAGTACATTTTTTCAACAAGATTGTTGAGTTCTGCTGTGTTGTGGTGCATGCAGGCTAAGAGAAGTGCACACTCTCAAAGGCCACGTGGAGTCTGTCGTAAAGCTTAAGGGCCTTGACATTGATAATCTCAACCAGCACTACACCGTCTAAGCCAAACTACAATGATATTTTAAGCACAGACGTATGACGATGATTTGATCAATAAAGTTAGAGAAAATGGCTTTATAAAGATTAAAGATAAAGAAGGAGGTTCCGATTTGGAATATTCTTCGGTTTTGATTTCATTTCTCTTGGTTAAGAAATGATATCAATAGTGAAATTCTTCTTAGCTTAAGGATAAAAAAAAGAAGCTGATGACAGGATGGACGAGTGAGAGAATAAAGAAACGAGACGCATTGAGAGTTATATAATAAATTATTATTCTATTCTTTTTTTTCTACTTCTTGTTTTTTTTGTTATGCATTTGTTCTGTTCTTTTTTTATAATAATATGAGGTTGATGGTGCTAGAAAATATAATCTTTTTTCAACAGCAATGAAAACCCACAGAGTATGTTTACAGCATGAATACATAATGTTTAAAAGACCATCCAAATCTTAAAGATAAAAAGAGACATATACAAAAGTTTTCAGAAAAATAAACTTCCAGAAATCAGAAATGGAGAATTATGTAATAAATCATGATTATATTATTTTTTCTCTTTTTTTTGTTATGCTTTTGTAATATCTTTTTTTAATAATAAGAAACTGAGGTTGATGGTGATATAAAATAGGATCCTTGTTCAACAGCATTGAAAATCACAGAGTACTGTATGTTTAAAATTTTGAATATATACAATGTCTAAAAAAACATCCAAATCTTATAGATGCAGATATGATTTCATAAAGATAAACTTCCAGAAAATCAGAAGTTAATTTTAACTATTTGTCATGGCACTCAGAGTCATCCATCATATTTAGTCATTTAGACTAATCATCAGTGATAGTCAGCTTGGAAATTGAGAATAATGTTTAGATAAATGCATCATACAATAATCTTAATAAATATATAGAACAACTAAATACAATTGTAGCATTTTGTAGTAAAGTTTATCCCCAAAGACAAGAACATAAGCTTTGGTGTAATGCAATTTCCATATCCAACAAAAAGAAGATAAATCATAAAAAGGAGCATCATCTATCACAGAATCAGAAACCATAACTGTTACAAAAATTTCAACAGAAGATCTTGTATAACACAACGAATGTCAATAGCCTTTCAACATGTTAAGCGTACTTCCTTTAGATTCATTTAATAATTCAGCCAAAAAGATTCAAGTGTAACGGTTGAGATTCTACAGAGGTCTTGAAATCAAACTAAGATTAAAAAGGTGGAGATTATGATGTAGCAAATTTTGTGTTCAACACATGTTATATCACACCAGACGGATCACAGAAGTATACATCACAAGAATTGTCAAGTGCTACAAAAATGAAAAGAAGATTTGGAAAAACAAAAAGGAAAACTACTACAAGAAGCAATAAAGAGGAAAATGGGCAAAAGATTTAGAATACAAAAAAAAGGAGCACAAAGACTTGGTAAAAAAAAGAAAACTAAATGTTACCAGGAATAAGAAAAGTAGGTTACCTATTTAGTAACAATAAAAAGATAATCAAGTTGAATTTTTGGAGAAAATCTATTCCAGTATCATTGCATCATCTTGTTGTAGTTTCTGTGCATCAGCAACATCAACTGTCTTCAGCTCTTGCTTTTATATGGAGTTCATAACATCTGTCATGCTGACGTTTATAAGTGTCTCGGGAGTGGTTGCAAGAGCAATAGTTTCTGCTGGTATTGAAAGGTGAGAAGGAACTGAAAAAGTGAGTATGAAAATTTG
This sequence comes from Raphanus sativus, assembly GCF_000801105.2. NCBI lineage: Eukaryota > Viridiplantae > Streptophyta > Magnoliopsida > Brassicales > Brassicaceae > Raphanus > Raphanus sativus. The sequence continues at coordinate 31,221,891 of NC_079515.1, read as the reverse complement.
GAAGGACGACAGGAAGACACCCAAAATGGAAAAGAAAAGCTGGAAAAAGAATTCTTTAAAGAGCAGCCTAATAATACTATACAAATTACAGTCACTGTTTGAACAATTCTTTTCCAGCTTTTCTTTTCATTTTTATACAAATTACAGACACAATGGAGATGGCCTTAGATATAGTTGTCAAGTTTTTGTTTGTTTGCAGACATATTGAAGATGATAATGTCAGCAAATAGACTTGTCCGAGAAACATTAAGAATCCTTTGCTCTACTCGTGAGTTTTAATTTACATAACGTTTTTATATAACAAACCATGCACCGAAGGATCATGGCATTAATGATGTAGCTTTACGTTAGACGTGGCTTATTGTTGCGTCGATGACAGTGTTTTGTTACCTATAGGCTAACTCGTAAAGCTTAACTAACATTTGGTCAAGAGACTGCAACACAAGAAAACATTGGTGGAGAAAATATCAGTTTCAAGAGGGCATAAAAGTTTAAGGAAGGGTCTTCATCAAAAACACATACGCAAGTTTCTGTTCCTTCCGATTAAAGTAACAATACTAAATATGTCTTTTTGAAGATCCTGAAACTAAAGAAGAGAGACTGTGAGCGAAGAAGAGAGATCAAGCTTTGCGGACAATGGAACGTCTCTCTCGCTGGTACTCAACTTCACCTCTCTGATGCATTATCAACAGAGCTCTCCTCACCTGCCATTTTTAACATTCACACAAAAGTCAAAAATCGCATCACTAATTGGTGATTAGGAATAAAACAATTAAGAAAATATTAAAAGTGAGGTACCATTGACTCGTTCATTCCCATTCTAGCCAAATCCTCAATAAGTCTTCTCTCTGATAACCTTGCCCCGATCCCCATTCTTCTCTTGATCTGTGTTTCCGCTTGCTGTTTTCACATCCATACATCAATTTAGTCAATACATCTCCATCATCAACAATATATATAAGGAATATGTTTCTTTCATCCCACTTACCTTTATCTCCTTCGCCATCTCGCTTGTTATGTTAATCTGTTGATTTATCCCTGACTTTGCTGCATCCATTGTTGCGGTTTTGAAAAGTTTATAAGCTTTTTCTACATCATCTTCTGTGGCGTCGTGTGACCTGGCCCGATATAGTAATGTCAGTCAGTCAATACACAGGCACACGCTCGAACAGGTTTCAGGAATGTACAAGATTTTACTTACAGTCTCATTTTTGCAAGCGACTCACTCAGTCTGACAATAGCTTCGAGTTGTCTGACTGTGATAGGTATTGGGGCAGCCTCTCCTGTTTCATGTGCACTTCTCTTCATATCCTGTTTTTAACAAAAATATATATTTTTTTTTAATCTTGAGATCAACTTTGTTTTGTATTGTCAAATGTTCTTAAAGTTACATGAGACAAATTACCTCTCTGATCGTGACATAATACTGCTGCAGCTTCATAGCTGCGGATTCTGTCAGACGGGGATGACATCTTGATCGACAGTATTGTATATACCTACAGTGACAAGATCACTACATTTTAGAGACGCGAGTTTTGTATAGAAAGTGCAAAAACACGATATGAACGCAACACACACCTCTTGAGCCAATTATCTTCCTTAGAATCTGTGTTTTCATCTGTAACTTTGTCTGCAGATGCATGAACCCTTATAATATGGCTGGCTATTTCCTGTCAAGAGATTATTATTCCAACATTAATCATATGTCTACCCAATCAATCAAAGAATTCAAACAATTACTGTAATCTGCATATGACTAATATCTGTTTCATTGTTTACTAAGCAAGATTCATTTGGTTAGGCCTTGAAATGTCAGGCTTACTTTGTCTTGGTCAAAATTCCTGCTGTCCTTGACAATGAAGATAAGATCAAATCTAGAAAGAATTGTCGTCTGCAAATCAATGTTATCCTGTGCAGTCTGCAAATCCAAAAACAAAATTTCCCCTGAGAATACTGCAAACTAGAATACTGATAAAGAAGAGTACGCGATGTCAAACCTTAAGATCATCATATCGACCAGAGGGCGGGTTAGCAGCCGCAAGAACCGAGGTTCTAGAGTTTAGGACAGTTGTTATTCCAGCTTTTGCAATGGAGATGGTCTGCTGCTCCATTGCTTCATGAATAGCAACTCTATATGCATGAGAAAAAAAACGTCTGTCAAATTCTAGTCATCAAGAAGAATTAGATTCTCTTTACCCTATGGTTCAGATTTGTATTACCTATCTTCCGGTCTCATCTTGTCAAATTCATCAATACACACAACGCCTCCATCAGCCAAAACCATAGCACCGCCTTCAAGATAGAACTCGCGCTGCAACAAACAAATTGTGTAAAGTAAATGAAAATGGCATAGCAAACTGAGTTTGAACATATCTTGGAATAGAAAACATGCGGCAAGAATAGGACTTACTGTGCTGCTATCTCTAATCACAGAAGCAGTGAGTCCAGCAGCTGACGAACCCTTTCCTGATGTGTAAACCGCAATTGGAGCCGTCTTCTCCACAAATTTTAGAAACTACAAGAAAGAAAAAACACATTGGTTCCGCATCTAAGTTACAAGGGCTGTTAATAACACATGACTTTCTTGTAAGGGTTCTACAAAATTTAAAACAATAACAAAGCTATTTTAAAATCAGGATACTGAGACAACAGAACAAACCTGCGATTTTGCAGTTGATGGGTCTCCTAGAAGCAAAACATTGATATCACCTCTTAGTTTCACTCCATCTGGTAGGCTCTGAGTGAAAGATAGACATGTATATCGGTAAATCAAAAGTTGCGTCCAAGTGCACAGAAAATGATAACCTAAATCACAGTCACCAACCTTTCTTGATCCTCCAAAGAGAAGACACGCCACTGCTCTCTTCACGTCATTGTGACCAAAGATAGAAGGCGCGATCTTGGTGCAGATGTTGCTGTAAACATCTTGACTAGCAGCAAATTTTTTGAATTCCTCCTCCTAAAAGTATTTTATTGTGAGAGGAAAACTGATGAGCTACACTGCATAAAGGATGAGCGTTCCAAGCCAACCAATGTGGCTTATACTAAGCTAAAGAAATAAAGCCTTTTTTTTTCTAAAACTAAATAGTGAAGCTGTGATTGGCCTAAAGCTATCATATAAAACAAATGAAAAAGTTACAAATGATGCAATACTAACTTCGTCAGGAGTAAAGTTGGCAGGTCCACGGGAACTGGCCTCATTCGTGTCTTCTAATCCAACAACTCTGATGTAAGGCTGCCGAATTGCAACTGCTCCTTTATGCCTACATAAGAAACACTATTGGTACAACTTTTACCAGAATACAAATCTACAAAACCTGAATTTGACAAAAAAAAAGCTTACGAGTTAGAAGAAGAAGAGGCTTGGAAAATGCTGTAGATACCCATTACAGTCAATCTGGTTCCAGGTACAATTAACTGAACAAGATGCCGATCAACTGAGAGAAGCATATTTCTTGGAAGCTCTCCAGTAGGAACATCCTGCAAACCCCAAATAGAGATAATCAATGTACATTGATTGAGATGCGAACCAAAAAAAAACAGTCACGGAAGGGATCATTAGTTACCTCAGGGTTCTCCTGTAGCTTTAACGTCTGTTGATCAACATACTGGCTCCTATCAGGAACCACCATCCAGGGATCAAGAGGACAAGGTTCTTCTCCAGGCTAAAACAATGTCCAAATTGGTTCTTTTTCAAAAACTCAAGATAATTTCATAATTAAAAAAAAAATCACACACCGAAGGAAAAGTAGTACCTGAGGAACATGATCACAGGAGCGAGGAACAATGGCCCCACCGAGGCCAGGACGACACGGAACTTCCCTAGTTTTCCTACAATTCTTGCATACTAAAAACACATAAGTCGCCTTCGCCTTCACCCTGGAAGCTGCAATGCTTATCCCAGAGATCTTCACCAGCTTCGAGATGTACTGAGCCTGTGTGGTGGAGGAAGTTACAAAAGTTAACTCTAAACAAACAAAAAGTTCAATCAGAGAATCAATCAATCACATACCCCAAGTAATCTCATAGACACAGGATCCTCCCTTGAAGTGAGCAAAATCTGCACATCGCTTGGCGTAGGCTCCTCCATTTCCCCCGTCTCATTAGCTTCCCTCATTCTCAATCCCGCCAGCACTTCACCTGCTGCTTTCTCGAACTGCAATTAACATTTTTAAAGTAAATTACGAAATTGTAGGAACCCTAATTTTGGAGATTTGGGGGTTATTTCTTCATACGACGGGGAGAAAATCGGCAGGAGCGGAGCGGATGAGGGAAGGGAGATCGGAATCGAAGGAGAGGAGATCTTCGAGGTGGACAAGGAGTCTCTTAGGGTTATCGAGCAAGGCTTCCCTGTAAGGGAAACAGTTCTGCCCTATCTCGAAGGTTCTTATGAACTCCTTGAATTTCGTCATGACCGCATGGGGACTGACGGTGGCGGCGTCTCCGCCCTCCGGGAACTGCGGCTGGTCGCTGTAGTATACTGCTCCTTCGTCCCACCCTGACATCTTTGTTTCCTCTCTCTCTCTCTCTCTTTCTCTGTGGAATGTTGTGTTGTGGTGACGGAAAGGAGAGTGGGATGAGGGCTTTTTTTAACTCGACGATGAGTTTTGGCGGGAAGAGTGTGGCGGGAACTTTATGGGCCGGGCCTACTTGATCTATTGAACGGACTTCTTATTGTTGGACCATTAGACTTTTTGATATTTTTTCAGTGGTTTGAATAAGGGCGGATTTCAATTTTTCTAATCTTTTTCTTTTAAATTGGAAGAAATTATAACTTTCTTGTTCCAAAAAAAAACTATTATCATCCAAGTTCTTAGATATATAATTGTTTTAGTCTTTATTTAACCAACTTCTTCGAATTAAAAAGATGAACGAATAAAAAAACAAAGGAATATGTATACTGTACTAATTTGAGAAGAAGAAAAAAACAGAAATAAAAATTTACACTTCCCATCATGACTTCTCTAGTGATTCGTTCATATTTCACTATAAGCTACTTTAGTTTTGGTTTATAAGGTCTGAATCTGCATTTCGCATGTGTTTTAGATTTTAATTACAAGGAATATAATTGTCCAAAAAAGATTAGAAGGAATATATTTTAATTTTCTCATCATGTATTTCTCTAGTGAGTTATTCGTATTTCGGATTTGTAAGGACTGAATAAACCAAAGCGTTGTTGTGTCTTGTGTTAATGTTTTGATCATTAGATTGATCATCCTTCTTCCCCGAGAAGGGCTTGTTTCTCCAAAAGACGGTTTATATCGCGGAGTACTACACCCATGCGCATCAACCGCCAAGCAACCTTTGTTCTTTTTTTTTTTTTGATAAAGGGTTTGCCAAGCAACCGTTTTTTATATAAAAAAAATTGTTAAGAAATGCACGGCTGATGTATATGTGATTCTTTTATGTGGAGCAACTAATACAAACATCAGTTTACTAAAAGTCTTACAAGAAGACACAGAGAAAGAAAGATGAGATTGGCAAGTTTGAATAAAACGAACAAGATATTAAGTATCACTGAAATTGCTATAATTTTTTTTTTTTGTTTTGCAAGAAACAAGAGTTACATGTGGTAATTGTTTGCTTGTTTATAGTTAAGTAATGGAATACAAACTAAATGGCGATGGTATTAGTAAAGGGCGGAGCTTGTTGCAAACTGGGGCAAGCAGGAGTTGAATAAAGAAAAGATACGAGTTTATTATAGGCTAGAGAAGTACAAAGATTCAAAGCTAGGAAATGAAAAGAGGCAGCCTTAGTTAGGTGGTGGTGTGGTTTTGCTGACGAGCTTCTTCTTCTTCTTGTTTCTTTTCTTCTTGTTTCTAGAAGAAGAAGCTTGTGTAGGAGGAGGAATCACATCTTCCAGCTTGAGCGGAGGAGCATCTGCTTGCAGATCTTGTTCTTGTTCTTGCATGCTGCGTTAGGTGAAAATATATATATTAATGAACAAGTCTCAATCACAAAAGCTATTACTGCTTAAATTGGCAAAAGAGGAAAGTTCATTCAAACCTTGATGAAGGAAGCGTCGTGGAGGTAGTAGCCTCGAGAGACAACTTTTCCTGCTAGAATGGAGTAGGCATGAAATTAGAGGAAAACTCAATTTACAACAAAAAAAAAATATAAAGGATTTTGAGAAGAAAGAATAACAACCTCAGTTTCAGTTTTAGATTCAGTTTCAAAGTCGGATGATAAAGGCTCTAAGCCTTCCATACGCCGCCTGAGAATAATCCTCATTCGATTGGTAAACGGGCGACGCTTAGGGTGCATACGTCTTAATGCAGTTCTTATGGCATCGTGTGGACGAGTTGGAAGCGGACCAAAAACTACCGACCTGCTTCTGCCCTGCATTGAGTCAGAGCTTCCAAAAAGCAACGCAATGCGGCTTACGGATCCCTCGATCCTCGCATCTCGGCGAAGGTACGACATACCGAAAGCCTACACGTTTAGAGACGGTGGAAACCCTTAACCTAAATATTGGTATATTTATATAAGTAGAGTATGGGCCTAATGGGTTGTTTTCAACTCTTATCCGGCCCATATTATTATCGCCTCAACTAAGCTCTTTTTTTGTCGCCCAAACATACTACTAGAAACCTTTTATATTTTTGTCAAACTAGAAAACTTATAATAGTATAATAATGTAATAATTGAGATATACTTTTTTGACATTAATGTAATGAGAGAGAAAAAATTAGAGAAATCTGTTATTATAAATAATTCAAGGAAATTAAAACGTCTACCAACGTTTTTTCGATATTTAAAGCACTTCCAAGAGACCACTTTATCGATACTGTTGTTTATTTTGCAAGACACTGATACCCCTATACCTTTGTTTACAATTTGAGAAGGCAATTTTTTTTTTAAAGATACGAGAAGATTTGTCACAGAACTTGCCAATTGTAGATTCAAAATATGACATTTTAAACATGTTTTCTTTATTCAATCGTATCTTTACCAATCCAAAAAACTTCTTAGTGTCCCACTTCTTCTATCTCTCTCCTCTCAAAAACACCCCAATCCTGTAACAGTCGACCCCTATATTCTCCATTTTCAGACATCAAATGGAAGATGACGAACACTGAACTCCACTTCCCATTCTAGAGAGAATTTTCGCCATCAATAAAATTTTGGATATTTTCAGTTCTTTAGTTCATATTTTGGGTATAAAATTTGTTTCAAGTATTTTTTGTTTTTTTTTTCGAGTAATTTAAGTTTTTTTGGATCCTAGATATCTAAACAGACATAGAATCATGCATCCAAAAATTATAGTTATTTGAATTATAGATCAGTGCCGATCTAGACCCGAAAAGAGTCGACATGAATCTGAATTAAAAATTTCAAATATCTAGTTGTTCTAAATGTTTAAAATCTGAAGAAATCAATCCATTCGTGTTCGGAAGACCAGAATACTAAAGTTTACTCCATTTATTTCATTATATATTGTGTGCATTTAACAATAGTTACATTGTTAAGTTGTTGAGCCTTAAAATTAATTTGACACATTTTTCTAATTTGATACTGCAATACCAGTAACAATCTAAGAACATGATACAAAACCTTCGACATATAATTTATTTTTAGTAGTGTTGATGTTGGTGGTATAGCATTAACAGTAGGTATTATAAGTTATAGATATTATACGTACGTTTACCAAACGTATTATTATACATAAATAAAATAAGTGGGTCTGAGAAAAATTAGAATTAAAGAAGAGGTTACAATGTATTTATAAATAATAGAGAATATTATTTGGTTGCTATATAATAGGGGTTAATTATAATATTTGATTGCATATAATGTGATGGACCAAAAAAGGAAAGGGTCCAAATAACTTGTATAAATCGACTTTTTAGTGAGGTAGAGGAAAATCCTAGCCGTCAAGAGAGAAAAAAAGAGATTTTTTAATAGTTTCAAGCCGATGGCATGAGACTTCAACAGCTCTGTCATCGGCTTGTTTGATTCGTTCTGCTTCTCTTTCTTTGATCTGATTTACTTCTGGTTGTTTAGTTTATTCGATTGCCAATTTATTTTAAATCTGACAAAGTTTTTTATTGTTCTTTTATATGTTTCTTCCAATAGAATTGGAAAAACAAAGGTTTCGGTTCAATTGAACCGTTTAGAAAAAGTAATTGACAGATCTACTGCGGATGGTGGCTACGGGTCTTACCGGCTTCAATCGTTGATGGTTTCTCATGTGATGGTGATGGAGTTTTTGCTGCAAATTATGGTTACTTCAAAAAACAGTATCAAATTCTATGGAATGGTAATCTCTTTGACTCTATTATCAGCAATAGAACAATATAAAGAGTTGTCTTATCTCAGTGGCTCCTACTGGAGTATTAAAAAGAGAGTGACAATCGTTCTCAATTCAGTCTGAAGCGTGGTGTTTTTTGGATCAATACGAAGATAGTCTCCCTTGAGATTCAGCTATTCCAAAAGCAAATATGGAGTTTTTATGTGAAAATCTTTAGTCATCCATATGCAAGATGTGTATTATTTTTCTTTGGATCCCTACTGGTGTATCACTTTTCTACTTTTGTTTTGATAGTTTTCATTGTTTAGAACAATTTGCCTTAAAGGCTTAATAATAAAATCCAGCGTTAAAAAAAAAAAGTCGACTTTTTAAGACTGTTTTCCTTTTAATAGTATTGATTTGAAGCAAATTTGACCCCCCCCCCCTTAAAAAACATGAATCCAGATCCAATATACTATTCAAAACTACATGAACAGATCATGTATTATATCAGTTATTTAAAATAAAATATTAAATAATTAAGATAATTTACATTAAAACTTAGATATTTCATATAAAACTATATGAATACTTTCGGATACACTTGAGTAGTTCAGATATTTTATATAATTTAGTTATTTTAAAATATTTTTAGATTTTTTAAATAATTATTTAAGTATAAATATATATTTAGTTACGTTATATATATATAATATTTTTATATATTCGGATATCTACTCTTTTTCAGTTCTATTCTAGTTCGGTTATTTCTAATTAATATAAAAATATATAAATCATTAGGATATTTGAGGATTTTAATTCAGTTTTTTCGTTTTTCTGTCCAGGTCCATAAGCAGATGTAGAAATGTATTTTTTTTAAACGATGGATTGTGTTATTGAGCATTCTTGGAAAAGAGTTCTAAACAATGAGAAATATCAAAACAAAGATAGAAAAGTGATACACCAGTAGGTATCCGAAGTAAACTAACACACATCTTGCGTATGGATGACTAAATATTTTCATATAAAAACACCGTATTTTCTTTTGGAATAACTGAATCTCAAGGGAGATAATCTTCGTATTAATTCAAAAACACCACGCTTCAGACTGAATTGAGAACGATTGTCACTCTCTTTTAATACTCCAGTAGGAACCACTGAAATAAGACAACTCTTGATATTACTATACTGATAATAATAGAGTCAAAAAGATTACCGTTCCATATAATTTAATACTGTTTTTTTAAAGTAATCATAGTTTGCAGCAAAAACTACATCACCATTACATAAAAAAACCATCAATGATTGAAGCCGGTAAGATCCGTCGCCACCATCCGCAGTAGATCTGTCAATTACTTTTTCTAAACGGTTCAATTGAACTAGAACCTTTCTTTTTCCAAATCAATTGGAAAAAGCATACAAGAGAACAATAATTTTTTTTGTCAGATCTAAAATAAATTGGCAATTAAACAAACTAAGTAACCATGAGTGAATTAGATCCAAAAAAAAGAGAAGCAAAACGAATCAAACAAACCGATGACTGAGCTATAGAAACCTCTTGCCATCGGCTTGAAACTATAAACAATTTCTCTTTTTCTCTCTCGACGGCTAGGATTTTTAGAAATGTATTTAGGTGGGGGCACATACATGACGACTATTTTTCTGTTGGGAAGCATTTGATAGAAGCCATAGTTATAACTAGGGGTAGGCGTTCGGATATCCATTCGGGTTTCGGTTCGGGTCTATTCGGGTTTTGAATTTTCGGGGTCAATGATTTCAGCCCCATTGGAGACATTTTTAAATTTCGATTCGGGTTCGGTTCGGATCTTTGCAGTTTCGGTTCGGGTTCGAATAACCCATTTAAATTATTTTTTAAAATTTTAAATTCATTATATACTTTAAATCTATAAAAACGTATTATTTTACATATAAATTTGAACAACATATGTTAAAATACGTAAAATTAACATATAAATTGATTTGGTTTGACTATTCGGATTGACTATTTTAAGTATTTTTGGTTCTTTGGCTATACTTTAACTATTTTAGATATTTATTTTTGACTATTTGTATACATATTTTCAAGTCTGGATAATTTAAAAGTATTATATATATTTTGGATATTTTTAGTATACATTATATCTAAAATAATTTGATATATATAAGTATAAATATCTATATCGGTTACATTCGGGTACCCGAAATATTTCGGTTCAGATCGGGTTCGATTTCGTTTTTTAGATACCAAAATTTTAAATCTGTTTGGATATATAATCAATTTCAGTTCAGATTTGATGCTACTTTTTCAGATCGAGTTTGGTTCGGTTATTTGGATTTCAGACTTTTTGCCCAGCCCTAGTTATAACATATAACTGAATCTATTCTATTAATTCTTCAACATGTCCAATTGATATTAGTTGTATCCAATATACAATTTCAACAAAACATATTTTTTAATATAACTGCAATGAAACTGGCATAACCACCACATTAATCCGTCTAATAATAGGGTAACCGCTTCATAAACCAGCATGACCACTTATCCATGCAGTTATTCATTACAAACAGCAATCGAAAAATATGCGAATATGTAGGGGATAGATAAAATATATTACGTCAGTTTTTTCTATTTTTTTCTAATAATTGGACCAAATCTATTTTTCTGAGTATATATCTATATCTATTATTATAAAGAAGTGTTTTCTCTCCTGAGAGTGCCACATCATTAAGTAAATTCCGGAGAGAATGACACGTGTGTTAGAAGACGTTTTGAGTTCTTTTTTCGTTTTGCAAACTTTGTGTTTCGTATGATTTTTGATGGGCCTCCATTGTGATATAACAGGTGTGGGCCTGGATAGAACGTAAAACATTGACCCTTCTAATTATTGAAAGTAACTCCGTCGACACAATCGAAGCTTCTCACAAGAAACAGTCTGATCACCTTACCGGCCACGATAAATGGAGGCGTTACGGAGTGAGGCTCAATTCGAAGGGTTGTCTCTATAGCTTGCAAAACCTGTCACGATTCCTCATTGAATGCATCTCCATTACTTCCTTTCGGTGAATCTTCGACTATAAAAGAGTATGTTCTATCCCCTCAAAATCATCAGTTCAATCTTTTCAGTTACTAGCTTTGTAAACTTTCCAAAATGGCTAACTCCACTGTTTCCCTCGCCGTTTTGAAGGCTGCGCCTGTTGTACCTCCACTGTCGAGGTTCGCCGTTCTGGGAAGCAAAGAAATATGAAGCGCGGTGTCAAGCTTATGGGTGTAGACAAGGAGATGGGCATTAAACTGCTATCAAGTTCTGTTATCAAGCATTACTCCACAGCCATGGAGATTGACGATGAATAAATATCTTAGATCACAAATCGTCCTATTGTCCAGATCAAATCCTCATGATGTTCATCTGGAGATGGGAAAGGTATAGTCTTTGTGAATTAATAGAAACCTTATACCAATTTTTTTTTATAAGGCATATGTTTATATCGCTTAAATTATAGGATAGATCAAACACAGTTAGAATAATTTTTCAGGTAGTATTACTTCCACTGTCAAGCTGATTGAATAGTGATATGTTTCTTCCCAACAAAGTGATTGACTTGATTGATGAAGATGGGTCTCTGGCTCAACTATGTCATGCTCAGGTTCATAGTTGCATGCTTCTCAATGATCAGAAATGTATTTTCCTATCTATTTGAGTCAATTAAGAATGGTGGTTTTGTTTGTTTAGATACTAAGGCAAATGAAGTGAAGAAAGCTGAGACTGAAGATGGTCAATCACTTACTGCCACTGAATCCAAGATCTAACATGAGTCCTGGTTGAGAAAGTCTGATGAATCTAGCTATCTTTCCAAGATGGGCAGACAGTTCACAAAGGAGTTATTATCCGGACGATTCGATGTGTTGGGCTCAAGAACTAAAACCTCCCAATTCAATGTTATGAATTTTCTTTAAAGTATTCTATGTACTAATCTTTTGTATAGTATTTTATTTCATACTACTTGATTCTACATGTAAAAATCACACTAGGTTGTTTTCGCTGAGAAAATATTTGCAAAATATGTATTTAAAAAATGTAGTTATGACTTATAAGTTCTCATATTTTTTTTCCTTTTGGTGATACTAAAACTACTTTACCGCAATACATTTACATAATTCGGATTATATATATAAAAAGGGAATATTTAGGTTGGTTACATAAATAACTGTAGGAAGCTAATACCTTCACAAGCTTAAAATAGTGATGTTAATAACGTAGAAGACGTTGTTCCACAACTTAAACCATAGTGTCAGTACATCAGTTTCCGCAAAAGCATCATAGAGTCAAAACAACTTATTTAAACAAATCAGGATTAACAAAATGAATAAACTGCATCATAACCATTGTACTAAATGTCGTGACAATCAAATATTATCGCCAAAAATTACCAATAGCAACATTATGCAAACCAGAAAAACGAAAAATTGAATTACATCCCGCGCGTAGAAAAAAATATCATAATAAACACATAATGTGATAATGAAGTACCACTCCTTTTTTTTTGGCGTGAACGAAGTTACTACTAATCATGAAAAAAACATATAAAACATCAACATAAATAAAGGAACACACAAGTAAAATCAATAGGATGACAAACAAAATGTTAAATACTCAATAAGCTTGATAGGAAAAAAATCTTTAAACATAACAAACTCGCGCTCGACCTCAAAATTTTATTTTTAACAATTTATTCATGTTTTCATATTTGGGTCTTTATTTTAATCTACTTATTACCAATTTAACATTTATATCTACTGATTGGGTTGTTAAACCAATGATTCCTTCTAATGCCTCTATCTAAGCACGTTCAATCCGGATTTTGGTCCAGTTTCGGTTCATTTTTTTATATATTTTGATTTATAAAAATTAACTATCATATTGGATTTATATCTAAATTGGTTTGGTTTATATACTATTGATTTCGGTTTATTGGATTTTTTACAAAAACGATATAACTATATTTATCCTAGATAAAAAAATTAGTTTATATGATTAGAAATCAGATTTATTTAAACATAAATTTATACTCCTTAGACTAACTTAAAATATTATATTTATATTCTGCTTTATATTTATATCATAATATTATTATATAAATGTATTTCTAGAACAAATATTTACCAATAATGTTTTATTTAATTTGATGAAAATGAGAAAAATAAACTTAGAACAAAATAACAAATCAATAGAGTGGCTAAGACGATTGAGAAAAATAGAAAACATAGTTATGCAACAATGAATCCAAATAATCAGCTAAAGACTTGTATGTATATCTTCCCTCTCTATACATATAGATATGAATTGTCAAAGTCATCAACTTTAAAATTGTCCTTACTTTATTTCAGCAAGAACTGATGTAATGCCACCCCAAAGAAAAAAGAAAATCTAACTAATTATCAAAATAGTATAGTTTATTTAGATTTTAAAAACAAGTACAGAATTTTACTAATATTTATACTTTTAACTAATAAAAATTAAAATAATTATTTACTCAAACTATTTCAATTATTTTTGAATATACCTTCCGCCCATAGGGCGGGCCGACCCTAGTCTAAAATATAAGAACATTTCAGGAATCAAATCTATTATTCTAAAGTCAATTTTGATGCATTGTGTTGCATTGCGTATTTGTATGGGCTTTTAAAATTTCTACTATTTGAAAATTATTTTGTCTAATTGAGTTTAATTACATATTAATAATCTACATTATTATCAAACAATTTCTATAATTTGTTATTATCTTTTAATAAAATACCTACTTAAGTTTGGAAATAAAATGTGGGAAATTAAAACTGTTATCATATATGAAACTACAAAAAAATATAACATATTGCAAATTTTATGAATAAAGATTAAAAATAATTTCCCAAACGTATATGACACAAGTACATATATATGAAACTTGATATATTTAATATACTTACAAGAATTATCTATTCTATTAAATTCATATCATACAAAAATATGATTATAAATTAAAGGGCGGTATATTTTTGGCATAGCAATTTTGTAAGTTTTTGAATAGGATTAAGTAGATTTTTTACTCTAAGGGAGGGTATATTTTTACTTATATCATGCAAAGATTACATTTTCTTAATAATTAAACAAGAAATTTTTACTTATATCATGCAAAGAATACATTTTCTTAATAATTAAACAAGAATTTGGCATAATAATTAAATTAAATTTATAAAACAATTTTTAGAAATATAAATTTTAAAAATGAAATTAGTATACTTAAACTAAAAGTATAAAGTTAATATTTTTTTCCAGATTTTAAAAAATTTTGGTCAGTCTTCGGGGCGGGTTGGATTTGATATTGATTTTCAGATATAACACTTTAAGAACCGTTTGAGTATATATACTAGGTCTAATAAAGTATGAGACTTTATTTTCGAGTCGATTCCGAATCGGTTTTCTTTTTTATACGAATATTTTTGACTAATTATGTTAGCTAATTACAAAGAAAAATAATATGTTGCAAAAACTAGGAATAAAGTTTAAAAATAATTTTTGAAATGCATATAGTATAAGTGTATAATTATGCAATTTAAACTATTTAATATAGTTACCAAAAATTATATTAAATTAAATTTATATTAAATGCAAATATGATTATAAAAAACACAAATATATTACAAAAAACAAATATGACTAAGAAAACAAAAATATAAAAATTAAATATTTCAAAAAAATAAAAATAAAAAACATATGACCCGCCCTTTAAAAAATTATATTATGAAACGATAATTTGGGCTTCGAATATTGTTAACCGTTCGTAACTTCCCTATATTCCTGTTTTTATGTTCAAATAAAAAAATAAATAATTTGGACTGAATATTGACAAAAAGACGAAGCCTTACCATATGATACATGTACATACTTACAAAACTTATCTATTCAATTAAATTCATATCATACAGAATATGATTATACAAACACACAAACATAAAAATTATGTTTCTTTAAAAAATAAAACTAAAACTAAAACTAAACAACAAAAATTAAAATTAAAAATTATTATCATGATCCGATATTCTACAGATTTTAGTTTAACGGGTTTTAAATAGATTTCTACATTTGGACCCGCCTTTTTATATTTTTAGTTTTATATTCTTTTAGAAATTTAATTTTTATATTTATATGTTTTAGTCATATTTATGTTTTTCATTGTATAACATTTCTCTTAAATAATTAATAGGAGGTTTTAATCATTGTATTAAAATAGTTTTACCATACATATATCAATATGTTATGTTTCTATTTTAATAGTATTGACTAGATTCGGATTCGCCTTTAAAAGAGCTGGTATATTTTTTTGTTTTACATATTTTAGAAATTTAATTTTTATATTTATGTTTTTCAATCATATTTATATTTTTCTTTGTATAATATTTCTTTTAAATAATTAATAAGAGGTTTTAATAATTATCGTAAAATAATTTGACCACACATATATCAATAGGTCATATTCCTGTTTTAGTATATTGATATTATATAATGAAAAAACGTAAATAAAAACATAAATATAAAAATTAAATTTATAAAAAAATATAAAACAAAAAATATACCCTCCCTTCTAAGGGCGGATCAAAATCTAGTGAAAAATTAAAATCAACGTGACCCCCGTGGGTTAGACTGGTACAAAGCCAAACCTTTAATGCAAGTATGGTTTTACAAAAAAAAAAAAAAAAAGACTGTACTTCCGCTCTCCGGTCTTGAAAACCCGAAAAATTCGTAAGGAACCTTGAAAACCCCGAATATTGGAATTTAATACCGTAACTGCACTATTACAAATCAAGTTCTCCCCAAAACACTATAACAATCTAGTCAGTTTCTAATAATCATCGCTTCTCCATGCTTTCTTTCCTATGTCCATGAAAAGCATGTATGTTAGCGTTCTCTTAAAATCATTTATGCGTACTCTTACTTTTATCAAAGTCGTAACGACGTGGTGTGGTTTGACAATCATATAAATCGGCCACACCTAATACTTTTTATGTAGTCATAACCCAAGTAAGCCACACCACTTGATAGTTGCTGCACTTTGGGATATTTAAGTTTCTCTTATCCCACAATCTATAGTAAACACGTATTTCCCACACATTAGATTTCTCAAAATATCTCATCACATATAAAAAAAAGTTCAAGTCATAAAGCATTGCAAGTTGATGAAGTTTCTTGCACGAGAGGTTTTAGGTGGTGGATTTACGTTTGGTCAAACGCTTCAAACGTCTCTTCAGTCTAAAAATCTTGCGACTCGCGCACCTGTAAAACATAACATATAAGCTATTAGATACTCTAAGACCAACACCATTATCATCATCATATTCACTACCATAGTTACCTTTGACTATTCCTCTTCATGTCCGTGTCACATCCCCAAAGGCATAGAGCAAGCCGACGGCAACTAGGCGATGATACTCTAAAATACTTGCTGTACCACTTGATAAGATCTTCCTTCTGGATCGTTTCTATTTCCGCAGTTTCTCTCGAGTAGGAATCGAATGTGTAGCTATAAAAGAGAAACCATATGCATGACAATGTGTGTTTTTTTTAATGTTTACGCCATATGATCTAGGAAAATATCAGCTTCACTCTTAATGATATATATATATATATATATATATATATATGCAAGTCACTTCAGAGTTGCGAACACTCTTACCGTTTGCTAACAATATCTTTCCATTGAGCATCTATGCCATCTTCCAAACTCAAAATCACCCCTCTTTTGTAATCTTGGAAAGTTCCGTCAGGAACATCTTCCTATAAGTATAGCAACAACAACAAGTGAAATGATGTCAAAAGCTACAAAAATAACGACAAATAGTTTTTTTTTCTTCTGGTACGAACTTACCAGCCGATCTTTAATGGTGTATACGAAACGACGTACTTGCTTGAAAAGATAAATAGGATCACGATTTGCAGATATAACATATATACTGAAACCGTTAACTCCACCCATCAAGTGAGGTGAGCAATCAACAATATAACCAAGCTGCTCCTTATTCCTTAGTTGACTGAATATCATCTCCTTTATGATACCATTAAACAGATCTACCATTGCTTTCATCCTCATTTTTTTACCGATTTGGAAGTAAATCTGCAAAAAATGAAATGCATTCATGAGCAAGGAACATATTATATTATAGTTTTTCATTGACTTTCAACACTCATACACATTTTCTGTACCTTCAGCAAATTATTACTGTCAGACACCTTGACATTTATAAGCTTGGCCCGACGAGGCAGTCTGCGCATGCGCATTTTGTGTCTAAGTTTGTTTGGGAGTGGCTTTACTTGCTGTGGAGTTTTGAATATTTCCGAAATTTCCAATGCTTCAGTCTCTAACACATCACCATAGCATAGACCTTCGATGAATATCTGCAAGAGCATTCAGCCAATTACTCAATATATATCTAAATGAAACAACAAAGGTACAATTAAGTGATTGCCTCATGCGGAACTCTCAATTACCTGGGAACGCATATGAGAAATGAATATTTCAAGGTCAGGAAAAGAAATTTCCTTCAGCACCTGCAACTTCTTATTTATGCCATAGAACTTTTTACATAGTATTTGGAGCATCATACGGTCAGATCCTTCCTCAAGTGACATTTTCTTCAGATCTTTCATTGTTTTCTCTTTTATAATCTGACAAAGAAACTAATTTTTAGTTTCTGATTGGAAATATAAGCAAAAACCCTACAACAAATATGTGTGGTACGATTTAAAATCAATTTGTCAAAGTACAGTTAAAAAGATTTATACATAGACGCACCTCAAAGCGTTTAGCTGTTGGTGAGAAACCCATGACTCTCGTCCAAATTTCCGATAGCAAGAGATTCAGCTTCTCTCTATAGCCAAAGACTTCCAAAAACAGTTGGTCACCACGTAGTGATATTGAAGAGCAAAGTTTAGCTTCATCGCTCTGTATACCAAGATATGTAATTTCTCATATCATTATAGAAAACAACATACAAAAGCTTCTTCTTTCATAAAATTAAATGCACTGACCTGGTCTAATATTTCGTTTAGTTCATCATTAAGAAGTTCTGTAAATAGACCAGCCATCGCATGATTCTCCAGACTGCTATATCCATCCTTGAGATAGACACGGAAGTATGCATATGTTGATGACGATTCCTCACACTGGTGCCAGAGCCTTATTTTTGGCGTTTGCAGGATGCATCTGGGATGAAGGTCCTCCTCTTCATGTTCTCTTACCTTGAAGGCAGTTGGAATGAACTTATTCTCAGATGGGAAAAATAGGGAAGCATCTACTCGAGAGGTTTTCCTCCATGCCTCTATACAATCAAGTGGTATTTGTTCTTCCAAGTAGACTGAGTTGCACCATGGTTCAGTTTTGAGATCTGAAACAATAAGAAGATACAAATAAGAGTACTTTCATCATAAGACTATATATATGCATGTCATAAATTTTTGTTATACCTTTTCCATCGACTGATTTCGAAGCAAAATCAATCCTCATTCGTTCTGGAGTAAAATATTCCAACAATTCCAGAATTGCTTCGGAGTTCCAATTGCTGGAATAGTCCGCAGATATAACATGCGTCAATGGATAATGCAACATGTTACCTATACAAAATAGTTCTGGATTAGATTGGGAGACATGTATCACATACAATCACCAAAAAGAGAATTGAATAATTACATATAAAGAAAGGAAATGCAGACCTGAGAGAAGTTTAGCAAATTCCAGTTGATTTAAATCCATCTCAAGAGAATCATAATCCATTTGCTTAATCTTCCAGTATTCTTCCATGACCCATCGTTGTGGTTTCTTATCTTGTATCAATTTGAGATACTCATATACATAACGAATGAGTTGATATCTCTGTAAATAAAAGATTTTCAAATTAATGACAAAAATATATATGAGGTAAGTAACATATATATATATACCTAATTGTGTACCTTTTCTAAGCCCGAAAGAGTGAGATCCATAGAGATGATAATCATACGGCCTATGGATGTGCAAAACCATCCTTCAAAACTCTCTTTGACTTGTAAAAAATTTGTCCATCCATTGTCCTTGAAGAAGTAAGACAAGCTTCCTTTACCCTCTGAAAGGAAAACATTTAAAACTAGTAACTGTCCTGCAAGAATCATCAAGAGAAAACAAAAAAACATCATAACACATTACTCACGCTGAGCTAATAATTGGACTAGATATTGTTCTGGCCTTTCCAAATAAGTGTTTTTGGATAGAGGGGGTAGAATCCATGAGAGCTCAAGAATGTGTCCATCTCCAGCAACTTTCATCCCGTACGATACTGAAGTGTCCCATACACGGTCTCTGGGGTTGAATGAAGGTATATTTTTTGGGTGTCCTTTCTTAACATCACCAAAAAATGTCCTCACCCATCGTTCGAGTACACTGAGACTGTCTGCAAAGGTTTTAAGAATTTGAAAGGGTTCTCATTTAACAATAAACATTTTTTGGTAAAAATTACTGAAATGAAATGGTTACCTGCTCCTATAACACAAAGCTTCATTGCCCCACCAGTATAACATTCATTGTATAATTCTATAGCACGTTCCCGGAGATCTTCCTTGTTGAGAGATTCTTTGTTACCTTGAAACAAGAACAAGTGAAAAATAAGTGATTTTAGCAAAAAAAATTAAGCACGCGTATAAGAAGTATAAACATTACTAAGTACCACAAGTGAATCTGTTAAACAAGTGCCCTTTCTTGGATGTATAGGCCCTGAGTTCTTCAAGTCGGAGATAATCATCTTCCTTGCGTAACTGAAATTCTGGAAAAGAATTTCGAAATTTTAGGAATGCAAGTACATGAAAGAATTTGATGGGATGTGTATATATTCTCCCACAAAAAGACGCAAACCTGAGTCAACTGCAGATATCTCACGTTTCATACAATCTGCTTCAAGGAGAGGTGCACTAAAAAACTGTGAAAATCTGAAAGGGAAAAACAATCAACTATAAAGAAAAAGCCCAATAAAGAAAGAAACAAATTGAAAGTGATCAAAGTTTGCAAGGTTATTTTGGTAATTCTTATTGGAGGACTGATATGTGTAATAATATATAAAGTAAGCTTGTATACCTATCCAGAGCACCTTCAAGAAACTCTGCCTGAACTTGGAAATAGAATTTAGTGTGCTCCATGAATGTTTGCGCATTTGATGAGCCTCCATGCTCGCTCAAGAAATTAAGAAACTGGAAGAAACAGAAGTAAGATCCCTTGGGGAGTCAGGATTAGAATTGAAGAATGTTTGAAAATAAACAGAGAGAGAGAGAGAGATTTGAGTGAAGAACAAGAAATTAGAAAACAAAAAGATTCACAAAGCGGTGTGCTAAATATGGAAGTTAATATGTTCCCCTGTATATACACAGGAGGCGAAACCAGTTCCATAAAAGTAGGGACTTTTCAAAGATACCAAGCTAGACTCTCTCAACAAACAACAAGTGAATATTCTGTATTCTATCAATTTCAATATATCTATACTATTATTTGCGAAGTAAATTTTCGCAACGGAGCTCCCACGTTAAAAGTTAGAGTGGTTAATGTCTTTGTTACCCTTAGTGATTTTATATAAAATTTAATATATAATTAAAAACAAATTTTAAGTTAATAATATTATTATTTATATGTTATAGTGGATTATAAATTAATATTTTCAAAAATATAAAGATAATGCTTATATATATTATGTTGTTATCTAAAAATAATATTTTTTTAGTTTAAAAGTTAAAAACGAATTTTAAGTTAATATATAATATTATTATTAATATGTTATAATAGAATATAAATTAATATTTTCAAAAATATAAAGTTAATTCTTATATATATTATGTTGTTATCTGAAAATAATGTCTTTGTTACCCTTAATAATTTTATATAATTTATTATATGATAAAAAGAATTTTAAGTTTATAATATTATTATTTATATGTTATATTAGATTATAAATTAATATTTTCAAAAATATAAAGATAATTCTTATATATATTATGTTGTTATCTGAAAATAATATTTTTTAATTTAAAAGTTAAAAACGAATTTCAAGTTAGTAATATTATTATTTATATGTTATATTAGATTATAAATTAATATTTTCAAAAATATAAAGATAATTCTTATATATATTATGTTGTCATCTGAAAATAATATTTTTAATTTAAAAGTTAAAAACGAATTTAAAGTTAATAATAATATATTTAAATGTTATATTACATTATAAATTAATATTGTAAAAATAAAAATAATAATTCTTATATATATATATATATATATTTTATTTTACAACAATAATTCTTATATATATAGTGTTGTATCTGGAAATATTTTTTTCAATTTTAAAACTTAAAAACGAATTTTACTTTATTAATATGTTATAATAGATTATAAATTAATATTGTCAGAAATAAAAAGATAATTCTTATATATTGTATTGTTATTTGAAAATTTATCTTTTAATTATAGAAGTTAAAAATTAAGATATACACCAATTTACAATTAAATATTAATCAATGAAAAACATTTGTATAAATATATTTTCTAAAATATTTCAAGTATGTGAGTGTTTTAAAAATTCTAATACAATAATAAATATATATTTTTATCAAAATATTTGATCATATACAGTATAACCTCTTTAAATTAATAATCTATAAATTAATATAATTTCATAGTCTCATACTGAGTTTTTGGTTCAATTAGTATTTCGATAAATTAATATTCTCTATAAATTAATAAAAAATTATAGTTTTGGTGTAGTCCCAACATTATTAATTTATACAAGTTTCACTGTATAAAAGTTTAATGTTTAATTTAGATTTTTTGAAAACATAACTAATAAATTATTATAATGATTTTTTGAATTAATAAATATACATCAATAAATATTTGAAAGAAAATTATGCCCGCATGTGCGGGCAAACCACCTAGTACTGTATGTAAAAGAGATCATGTCATACAAATAAATAGCAAGAGAATATTCTTCGACAAGACCCAACAAGAGTCTCGCAACAAATAGCAAGAGAAATTCTTTACTTAAATCAATTTTCAAATACAAAATAGCAAGAGAGTATTCAATCTTACATCGCTATGGCCTGGGTACTTCTCAGAGCCCATGAAGAGCATGTGTTCTGAAACAATAACAAACAAACAGATGTAGTTAAGCAATTGTGGTGCCAATTTTGTTTTAGACAAAAAATAGAAATTATACCCAGGAAATGTGAGAGGCCAGGAATATCTGGAGGATCATGGAAGGACCCGATTCTGACTACCATTGATGCAGATGCATAAGATTCCCCTTCACCCAAGTTGTTTTCACTAATGAGCAAAGCAGTTAACCCATTCTCCAGCTCTATTGCTCTATACTCTAGATTTCCAAGAGGATGATGTATTATCTCATCACTTTCTTCCATTTCATAGAAGAAGAAACAAAATAGTAAATAGCTGTATCTTAATTCCTCCGATTTTGTCCAAAGTTTAGGGAACGAAACAAAATAGCTATATCTTATCCTGTCGACAGTTTAGGGTTTCTGCTCAGGCGCTCAGGAAGAAGAAGCCAAAACCGACATTAAACATTTTATATGGGCCCAAATTAGAATTTTTTCGTTCCTTCTTATTACTGGTGACTTTTGTTGACAAAATGTATGAACGAGTCACCGCATATAGGAGTAACATATTATATAGTTCACTGTATTACATACATAGATATCATTAATTATTATAACAGAAAACAGACTTTTTAGTTTAAAAAAAAAACAGAAACCAGATTATAACTGCTAGCTAGGCCTGGGCGTTTTTACCTCGACCCGAAATACTTACCTAAACCCGAACTGGAAAAACCGAAACCGAATCCGAATTGTTATACAAACATATCCGAACGGGACTTATGAGCTTAGTATTTTGGTGTTTGGTTATAACCCGAACAGATCCGAAATCCGAACTAGGATCCGAAAATATCCGAAATTAGTTAAATATGTTAATGTTTTGATATATTTTAAGGTGATTTAGATATTTTTGACTATTCAAAATATTTTTGTAGTTTGTTTTATTTGTTATTTTGAACTATTTTTAGCTAATTTAGTTAGTTTAACTAATATTTAATTAGATTTGTAAACAATTTATATATTTTGAGATAAAAATTTGTCACTTTTTGAGGTTTAAAAAAAAATATTTTTGAACGATTTTAAACATTGGTTACATCCGATCCGAACCGAACCCAGAAGAAATCAAACCGAATCCGATCCTAATTAGTAAATACCGAATTGTACTTCTAAACATAACTCCGAAAATCCGAAAATCCGAATCACCCGGACTGATACCGAACGACTTCGAGTAAGAACAGACCTAAAAATACTCTATCCAAAACTAAACAAAAATTAACAAGTATCTAGTTGAATCTAAAATTTCTCTATAAAAAGAATAAAGCCAAAAATAACCGATCCAAATAGATACCAGCCCCCAAGAGAACCAACACAATAAGAAACAATTTGTGTCTTACCAAAAAACATAAATATCAAAAAGATGACCTCATGTGTTTTATTTTCTACGATCTAATTGTAATGTCTTTTTTTTGCAATTTTTACTATTTTTTGTAGTTTTTTAAGTCATACAAAAACTTAAATGTTAAATTTAGAATTTAAAATGTTAAATTTTGATTATTGATAGTTTATTTTTGGTTAATTTTCAAAATATTAGATAAATTTACTAAATTGTGATAGGGTATAAGTATTTCTTATCTTTTCGGTCTTAAATATCCAAATCGATTTTGACCCATTACAAACCCAAAATTTAAATATATTTTAGTTATAGACCAAACTCAATGTGGATATGAAACCCGAACTCAAAATTTTCGGAGTGCCTAACTAGATCAAATGTTTAGGATTCAACATACCCAGAATAGATTCGACTTGAATATCCGGATTTTCCTAAACCTATTGGTTACATTTACACATAAAAATAACTACATTATTTTAAATAATATTTCAAATCAAATACTAATATGTAATACCCATAAAATTAAGTAAATCAAATATACTAATATATGTTTAGAAATATAGATCTGATCGAGTCTGTTATATGCATATATATAATATGGAAATATTATATTTTATGTAATTTTATAATATTTTATTTATTACATTAGTTATTATAATTTTTAAAAGTTAACAACCTTTTACTTTTGTAATACAATATTATTATTCCTTTTTTTGAATAATACAATACTATTATTCTATAACATAATTTGATGTTATTTTAGTAATCTTCCCTTTTTAATACTTAAAAGTGTTATTTTTCTTGTTCTTAACCTTGTTATACAAGACGAATGGACTGGTGAACAAAAGATTCAGTTCGGAGATGTGGCAGAAGAGATCGAACCTGAAGAAATACGACCAGTGGGAAACTATGCTGTCTCGATAACTTGGCCGGACGGGTTTAGCCAGGTATTAAAATTGATATAAAACTTTGAAATCATAATCCAGAATATGGATGTGACAAAGATTACTACTTTCGATTATGAGTCTTAGTTTGGTTAAATGTGATTTTATGTTTCTGCATGTTCCTCCATTGTCCCCAGTTAAAGTATGGTTCTTAAACAATAGTGTTTCCTTTTCTACGATAAATTTTGTATACTCTTATTAAAAGAAAAAAAAAAGATTTTACTTGAAAGCACTGTCTTAAAATCTTATGATGATTAAAACCTGCAAAATAGTTGTAAAACTTTCATTTCGTTTTATGAATTACATTTAGGCATTCTCAAGATCAGCTATTGCTTAATCAACAATCTTCTATAAAGCGTCTAATTACTAAAACTAACAATATTTTGAACATTAAATATAAGTCTAAAAAAGCGTATATATGAAGCGAATGATAACACCAATATTATTTAAAAAATGGATTTGTTGTTACAAAATTGTTTTAAACGTACCCCTCTCCTTAATTTTGAAGGTTGTTATAAAGAAAACTTTATTTGATATGTACACTGATCATCAGAATTAGAAATGTATATATTATACAAATGAAAGAAATTATCTATCCAAGAAAATTACGAAGTGAATCTATTACATTTATATTGACGATAAGTTTCGACAAGAACTCAATTGCATTGTAAAGTTAGATATAGTGGATAAAGTAAAATCTATTCGAGCATATTGATTGAACTGAACAAAAAAAGAAGAGGTAAAACTGGAAAAGCTTACGAGACTTGATTCCATTCACACAAAAACTAAAAACATTGTTTTAGTAACCATCTCTATAATCTACAGGAAGAAGAGATTAAATCTTAAAAGTAAACAGACTACTTCAATAATGGAAGTCATCGAATTAAAGAACCATCACCAAAGAAAAAGAATAATAAACAGAATCTAAAACCAGCAGGCTCTGTTTCCTCATCGAAGCATGTCAATAATTTACTAAGTAGGAGGGAAGAATCTGTTGAGGTTAAAGGGCAAAGTGTAGAACTCTTCATTACGGTTATCACCTCGAAAGGTTCTAAACTTGACCCACCAAGGCATCCCTCTGTCTTTCTTCGAACTCTCCACTTCAACTGTATTGTCCATAAAAACCGCAATGATGAGACCAACAGTGGCTGGAGACATGAACAACGTGTTCAAGAACGCGTTGAACCATCCCGCGTCTGTGTGAACTAGCCCGTAATGTCTTGCGTCCCAGTAGTGAACAAAGAACTGAGGTATCGAGATTCCAAGAAAGAGCGAAAGACCAGTGATCATTAAGTTTCTCATGCTGTTCATGTTTGTGAACTGAAGAAACGAGAGACCAACCGCAGCTGCAAGAAATGTTAATCAATATCAAAGACTATGTTTTGATGATAAAAACATTTCACATGTTTTTTTCGATTTTATCTTACCAACGAGGCCGAAGAGGACACAGTGCAATGCTGCGTATATAGGCACTGGTATAGACGCGAATACAGCACCGAATTTGCCTGCTCGAGAGACCAAACAACACAACTTCAAGATCACATACATGAGATAAATAATAAACGAAAGTATACGAGTTATAGGTGTAAATACCCAATATAGAGAAGAAGATCATGAAGCCTGCTGATACTTGAACAACACGACGGCTTCCCACTCTTGTCAACCCAAGAAGTCCTACATTCTCTCTGCATTAACACATTTAATAACATGAGAGAAGATAGAGCAGTAAGCTTTACTTATTATAGATTCTGTGTGTACATATGCATATATATATAAAAGAAGATAGAGCAGTAAGCTTTACTTACACTAGAACAGTAGAGCCTGTGCCTGTTCCGAAAAGACCATCAAGCAACACACCAATACCCTGAAAATATAAGAAGAAAGTGTGATTATGTAATTTTTTTAATGTGTTTCTTTTATTTATGAAACTACTTATATATATATTCACCTGCCATCCAATGCCTCTACTCAATACATAAGCAGGAGGAGGTGTGGCTATAGCTAATCTTGAAGCCGCCATGTAAGCCCCAGTAGACTGCACAAAACCCAACCATGAATTCATTTCATCCTTCTCTCTAACCACAGTCTCTGCTTAGTTTTTTTATACCTCGACCATGGATACAAGAACCGCAGACATCATAGCAAACGAATGACCTACTGCAAACGTTGGAGGGCCCCACTGGAGAGGGTATGGGAATTTGAACCTGGTGAGACATTAACAATGAGAGAATAATGGAGAGAGAATGTAAATCCCCACAGTATAAGAGTTGTTTCATATACATTTACCATGGAGCGGTTGATATAAGATTAGCTTTGTCTGTGCGACAACTATGCTGTGTAAGCGATGGCTTGTGTCTGTATGCTCCACTAGCGGTCAAGATAATGGCGTAGATCCAAACAAATGTTACGCAGATCAAGATGGGAAACCGTTCGAAGATTGGGACATCTTTGAATGGTCTGACATGTTTGAGATACTGCCAAGGAGAATGTGAGCAAGACAAGGAAGGAAAGAAAGATGAAACTTATACAAAGCTTTTTATTTTTTTACTTGTGTTAGTCCGATGACAAGCAGTAGCATTGGTAGTCCAATCTCAATGCAGTTTCCAAGCTGAGAATCAAAGTTTATAATATATATATAATTAATTGATGTTTAATTGCAAATCACAAGGATGTGGAATGGATTTACCTGTGGAAATCCTCGCTGGAACATGCCTAGACCAACCAGTCCAACAACTGGTGCCATTCCAAGAGGACTGAAAAACCTGAGATTTTTTTAAAGTAATGAGAATTTGTGATAAAAAATAATGTTATATATAATCAAAAGGGCAATGAATGTTAACCTTGAGAAAAGACCCCATACTTGGCTATAGCCAAGAATGATTTGTATGCTTGACGCTACAATCAGTGCCCCTTGTATAGCTCTCATAGTGTGAATAAATCTCTGCAAAAGAACAATAATACTAAATTTTTGATTTACCAAATGACCATTGAGTGTAGCATATTCTCATTAGGCTTTGCTTTGCTTTTTTTTACCTCATGATCATTGGAGATCTTTTGCAAGGATGAGTCATTAATGATGTAAGCAATGGGGACTACGTAAGCGAAAGAGCCTCCAACAACAGCAGGCAACCTCGTACCGAAAAGAGCTTGAACAAGTGTCTTGATTCCAGCAACAAAGAGTAGCGTCTGCATAACCCTTGCTTTGTCTCCCTTTTCGGACACACGGATTAAGGTTATATATATATACATCAGCAAAGAGATTAAACATTGTTTGTAAGGGGCTTACATCAGTCCCGCCCATTGCCGGTACGAGCAGTGCGGGTATAAAAGCACTTGATCCAAGCATTAGAATGTAGTTTTGAAATGCTAGTAACACCGTTTCAGCTGCAATAACACACGCACAAAACAGTGGTTCAAATTTGGATTATTTAGAAACGTTGTTACAGTTATACATCTCAAAACGGCAGAAAAGGAGGTTAGAGAAGGGAAAAAAATGTATAAGACAATGAGGAAAACAATCAGGAGTTTGAAAACTCCATGAAAGGCCCACAGAAACTCGTGTTTCTTTAATTAGAATATTTTTAAATAGAAAATTAAGTTCATAAGAAGTCATTGGTCCGTAAAACATATATTAATATTCAACTGCACACAAACTATATATAAATAGATAGAAAGAGAGAGAGAGAGAGAGGGTTTAATTACGCCAAGGAGGATTAGAGTCGATGCAATACTCAAGGTCTTGAAGTTGTTCCATTGGAGGATGGCTTATCTCCGCCATGGCTTCCCAGCCAGAGGAAGAAGACAGACGTAGAGGAAGAAGATGAACAAGAAGCAAAAAAGTAGAAGAACCCTGCAAAAAAAGGTAAAGTAGAGATATAAAGTGAGAAAAAAAAGGAAAAATAAATTCGTTTTAAAAGAAGGAGAAATAAAATAAATGTTAATAAAAAATTAATAAAAAGGGAATATGCAAAGAGAGAGACAATGGGCACTGCGAGAATTTAAAAGCTTCTCTGTAACTTCTGCTCTCTCTCTTGTTCCCCTCCTCTGGCGTGACGTTGATGAAAGAGAGACGATTCCTTCTCTTTCCTCTCCTTTTTTTGAATTTTTTGGTTATTTACGGATTTGCCCTTTTTGGTTTCGACTAATTATGGGTGGGGCCCATCGTCGCGAAGCTACTTCATTCATTTCTCAGGTTACTTTGGTTTTTAAATTTGTTGTTGCATATAACCAGATCTTGCAATGCGAAAATCTTCTTCACCTTTGTTTTCGCCTTGTATATCTAATTTCAATTTATTTTTTCTTAAATAAATTTAAAAAATAGAAAATAAATAAAATATAGTATTTCAGGTATATCCGAACCGATCGAGAACCGGTTCTAACCAAACCGAATTCGAACAGAAATTCAATCAGATACTATTTGAATACATTTTTTAAATAACTGAAATACCCGTAACTGAACGGATCTTATCCGAAACCTATCTAAATACCCGAAGTCGCAATCTTAATTAATGTATCAATTGAATAGATTAGTGTGTTGTAAAAAAAAAGAATAGATTAGTGTATATAAATTATCTTAAATTCTATGATATATATATATATATATATATATATATATATATATATATATACATATATATATATTAAATTTTAAACAATAATTTTAGTTAAATTACTGATTTATTATAAATCATGGAAATATGACAAATAATCAAATTCACATTTCAAATAATAGTAATATAGATTTGTGAGTTTTTTGGCAAATATATTTGTGAGTTTTTATTGTTGGTTATATTTGTGAGTTTTCATTGCCGTATAAATAGCTTAGAACTTATATATCTAGACTAAGACTTATAATAATTCTTAAAAAGTAGATAATAGAAATCAAGCAACTTGTCAATTTACAAAAGAAATATAATAAAAATAAAAATTGAACAACTTTCACTGCCAGCCTGTAGGTCTTTTTACTGTTAAGATTCCGACAACTTTCTTTTAAATGGAATAAATGCTTTCAACTTTTTTATATTTATAGAAAGCGAGTTAGTTTATGTGGAAGGTGTATTAGTTAAGGTCTAAAGAATTTAACATCTAAGTCAGTTCGAATTTTACACTATACAATTTATTGTAGATCACTGGATGCAGAGTTTATCAAGAGTTCTAGAGTACCGCAGGTAAGGCCGTATGCAGAATTTTTTTTTTTTCGGAGAGAGTTTTATCGAGAAATCTTTTATCCATAAAATTATTCATCAATATCGTATATATTACAGATAATTGATCATCATGTCTAATAGAGTTAAAGATTATACGATGAATTAATGTGTTACTCAATGTTAAAAGAAAGAAAGCAAGTTAGTTTATACTCTCTTTGTTTTTTTAAGATACATATTCTAAACTTTTCACATATATTAAGAAATCATATTAAAAATGCATTGATTTTGTGAATAACAATTTTTCATAATCTTTAACCAATAAAAATCCAATAAACACAATTAATTTTCTTGAAGTTAACAGATTTTCATTAAATAATACATTGAAAAAGTAAAATGTATCTTTTTAAAACAATTTTTTTCCTAGAACATGGATCTTTAAAAAACAGAGGGAGTAATATTTTCTTGAAAAACAGTATTTTAAATCTTTAAAGTAGGGCATATATCCACCTTAAAACTTTCAACTTATTACTACAATAATTAACTATGAAATTAATTCTTACCATATTAAATTTTAAACTACTTTCTGTTTTTAAAAATGTAATAATATAATATGGTTAAAGAATAGACAAATAACAAGTTAAATTTTGAGGTGAAATTTATTTATTTTAATCAAAATAAGTTATATTATTTTGTATTAAGTTATAAATAATGATTTTTAATAAAGTTTACAATGAAATTTTGTATTCAGAAAACAATATTTTTACAAAGTTAATTTAATATTTTTTAAATTCTGAATAAAATTTAAAAATTATTATTTTTAGTTACAAATTTAATTAAAAATTAGCATTATTAAATTATTGAATTTATATTATAATAAACTATGTTTACTGTGTGTATAAATCTAAGATATACTTAAATAATTTCAAAAAAAAAATTCAAATTCTTATTGAGATTCATAATCATCTGAGCATATTATTAGATTTGTACGTATAAAAATATATTTGTTCATATCATGACATCTTACAATTTTTCTTACAAGTATATATTTCTCTACAAAAACTGATAACTTTTTATTTTATAATGTTTTAAATCTATTTTTATTTTATAAATTTGATAAAGCTTATTTATCTATTATTTAAAATTTTAATTGTAAACTAATATTTATTTTTATTAAGATTAATTTACACATCATCACAATTTATTTTGTCATCTATCCCCATCGTTAAATTTTGTTAAATTATATTGCCATATCATCAATTTTATAGCGAGAATATAGTTTGACCTTGATATGTTAAAATTTATTAATTTCAAAGTCAAAATACTGATAAAAGATTAAAGATCCATATGCATACCTAAATGTCACTTAAAAAGTTTGAAATGCAACGTTTAATTTTTCCTTATAAAATATGATTAAATTGGGCAACTTGCAAAATTATGGTTGCACATGTTGCATCCTTTTTATTGACAAACATATTTTGTAGTAATTAGCTAATTTTGTAGTAATTAGCTAATGCTACCAAAGTTCGGATCCGAATATCCAAAAAATTTGGGTATCCAAATCCAAATTCGTCGGATCTGTAAATTTAGTATCAGAGTTTTCAGATATCTGACTTTTAGATATCCGAATCCAGAGTTTCTGGATATCCGGATCCAGAGCTCCTGGATATCCATCAATATATTTGATATCAAACAAAATGTTTTTTTTTTGCAAGAGATAAAACCGTTTCTTTTTCTTTATAGCTATCAAGTAAATGAACATAAACCATATTACGTTTTGTCCAAAACTAATCAACACAACTAACATACAAAGTGTTGTCATATTTCCAAGGCTAGTATCCAAAAATAAATGAATTTTGATACCCAAAAAATGGAGCTAAGGAGGTATGGATTTTGCATTGTACCAAACAAGTAGGCAAAAAAAAAATACAAACCCCAAAATTAAAAATAAAAATGGGACAGTGCTAGGCTGATGCTTATTCTGTATCCTTAGCAGGTCCCGTGTAAATGGTGTAGCTCACCGATATGAGAATGAGCAAACACCCAACAAGGCGGCTAAACAAGCCTGGCGATCCTGCTTTTCCGGTACCAAGTATCCATAACTGCGACAACACCACCTAACACAAGAAAAACAGCTCAAAACTAAGTCTTTCTGCTTCACATCTCAGTGGCACCAGATTCAACATCTCTGTCCTACACCCTCCGACTGTCATTATTAAGGGAAATGGAACTTTACCTCGATGTACAATACGTTTGCGGCTTTGCTGATTTTCTCAAGCTGAAGTCCACGTGCCAAAAGTACCTTTAAATCAGTAGAAAACACACAGAGCAGCTTAATCATGCGACTTGCTTACAAAATCAAAACTGTGCAGAATCAGAAGGTTGTTGAATGTCTCACCTCAGCACAAAACGCTAGCAACCCTAGTACAATCATGCAAATGAGGGTCTCAAATGCTGGTAGCACAAAGCTCTGTACAAGAACAATCAAGCTTATGAGTCACGAATACGTCTAATGATCAACTAAAACTTCTTGTACTTACAAAAAAACATACCTCCAAGGAAAACATGCAAATAGCTGCAGCGGGGGAAGCTACCAAACCAAATGAAAGGACCGTGTTCCTGAGAAAATGCACATCATTTAAAATTACAAAATTTTCACTAAAGAAGCAAACCATGCGGGTCAACGACACATCTGGATCTTAAATCTCACACTGGCTGTTCCGATGCTTTAGCAGCTGCCTTTATGAGACAGTAGCTGATTCCTCCAGTAATTGATGAAAATAAACCCAACAAGAGCGCATAAATATGATGGTTTCCTTTAAGATTTTCACTCCTTACTTCTGTTCCAACTACCAAGAGAAGCTAAGTGAATCAACATGACATCTTCGTTTCATCATGCATAAAGGACAGCCAGGTGCAGTTTTATGAAAATATTAAATGGAACTATTTTGTTAACTCACTTCTGTACCTTGGACAGTAAGTGTTGGGCCGAAAATGAAAAGCACGCCAAAGAAGCTGCAAGCAAGACCTGGACGGTTGCAGGAAAAAAAAAGTCACACCCTTGCTTTGTTGTCAGCTCACAAAGCATACACATCAGGAGCTAAAAGCTAGAGGAAAAATCTCTGTACCTCCAATATCAGTTATTTTCAACTTCTCATGCAGAACAACACGTGCTGCAACGGAAGCCATAACTGGATTCAAAAAGCTTAGCACAATAGCTTGGGACAAGGGCAACATTTGGATGCTGTGGTTCACAATTATCAACAACACCAGTGAAATAAAGGGTTACAATACTCATTTTTGCTACCAATGACTAACTGAGATTCCAGAACAAATTGATATAATGGTTAATGAAACGTGAGCAGAGTGTGAGTGAGATTACCTAAAGATGAAACTAAACAAGGAAAGATAACCCACAAGGGCTCTCGAAATCAAAAGCTTCCTGGCATGCGCAGGTCCAAACACTGGTTGTCCGATCCTTCTCAAGCATATGTACGATAGTATCAAGATAATAGTGCATCTCAGGAACGCGGTCTCAAACAAAGGAATCGGCTGAACTGTCATAAGCAAAGACATCCATATCAATATACTTGGGTAACTAACAAAGCTAAAATGGTGAAGCAAGATTTCACTATTCTAAGTAGAGATTCCATTTTCAACTAAGAAAAGAAAAAAGACAATTTACAAAAACATCCAATATAGATTCTCCCACCAATGTGAATAAATATCAATATGTTGATAAATCTCAAAAGAAAAGTCACACTAACCAGAAAAGGAAAGTGAAAGTAACTCCATGATGAGGTAGAGTGTGGATGAGAAGGCCATACAGAGTAAGCCAGAGTAACGAGACCCACTCCAAACCCATGAGGAAAACTGAATTACTGGCGATATCTCAGTTTCACTTACTCTAATCACCTGCTCCTGCACCCACAAACACCAACGAAATCTGATCTCACTTCTTGTGGAATCAATTCACTTTCCAATTGAAATCGTATGGAATTGTGTTGATTCAAAGCTTAGAGGGAGTTGTTGTTGTTGTTGTTGTTGTTGACTTACCCTGGGTTTGCGTCGAGCGTAGGAGGGGGAGAAGATGTTGAACCTGGGTCTTTGGTTCTGGCTCAGGAGAGGGGTGATTTCGCCGGAAGCTAACGAAGGGGCCGAGGCGGATTTTTCCAAATCCGGTGAATCGAGATCGCGGACGGTAAGCTCGAGGTGGTCGTCTTCGTCGGCGATTCTGATCTCCGCCATCGCTACAGAAACTGCATCTAACGGGAAGATGACGAAAGAGTCAAACAAAAACAAAAAAATGTGCCGCGTCGAAGCTCTTACTTCAGGATCAGAATTTGACGTTTGCCGTTAAGAGGCGACGTTAACGACGATGATTCTTGGTAAAAGTCGGAACTCGGAAACACGCGGCTTAAAGAAAAGGGTTAATTAAATTTTACTTTGATGCGGTTTATTGTGTGAAGGTTTAATCCGATGCGGTTATTGTGTGAAGGTTTAATCTGATGCGGTTATTGTGTGAAGGTTCAATTGAATACGGTTGATCATACTTGGAATGGATCCTAATTTATTAATACGGTTGATCATACAGTACTTGGAATGGATCATAAAATTTAATCTTACTAATATGGTTTGATCATTAATTTGTTTAATTTTTTAAAAGAAAGTTCGACATGGATCTGTTGTTTGATTTTACTTTTGTTTGAGGCCATTGTTGAATAATCTCAACATCAATTTTCGTTAATACGAAAATTTAAAAGAGGTATTGAGAGAGAGAGAGAGATTCGTTTTTATTTCTTCGGGAAAATAATATATTCATGTCCTGCAAGTTGCACAAACTTAAAAGGGAGCGATACGAGTAAACTGACAACTGAAATCTCATATTGAAACACAGGAAATCGATCTCATATTGCACAACAGGAAATCGATCTCCACGACAGACTTATCTGCCCCTTTCTTTAAAAAAATAACATTTTGAAAACAGGCCGTAAAGCTCCTTTTCTCTTTATTAAAAAAGATGCGTGAGTTCCTTTCACCTTTTCACTACTACTGCTTGCTCAAGTTTCTGATGACATATGGAAGTATACCTCCATGGTTGAAGTATGCCAATTCCACCTGCACATTTTACCCCCATTAGTTAGTTTATATTGAGAAAATGCCTTTTCGATGACGGAGTGAGTACTCTATTCACTTTACCTCAGTGTCGAAGCGAACTGTGCAAGTAAAAGACTTTCCGTTGTCTGTAGTGACGGTAACATCTTGGCCAGGTCTTATCTCTGAGATATCGGTTGGGAGATGGATCGTGTAACGCTCATGACCCGTCAATCCAAGTGTGTCTGCATCTTCACCAGACTTGAAGCACAACGGGATGATTCCCATTCCCACCAAGTTGCTTCGGTGAATCCTTTCAAAACTCTTTGCAATCACTGCTTTCACACCCTGAAAAAGTTCAAAACTTAATGTCTCAGTCTATGTAAAACTTAGTGACCGAGTTTATGCAAGCGAAAGGGTTCTAAACAAACCTGTAGCATAGGTCCCTTAGCAGCCCAATCACGTGAGCTACCACTTCCATACTCGGCTCCAGCTAGAATAATCGTGTCTTCTCCAGATGATTTGTACCTCTGATAATACAGTAGACATTAGACATGATCGACTTATAATCCAATAGTATACATTTGGATTAGATAAAACAAACAAACGTACCATGGCTGCGTCAAATACTGATAGCTTCTCTCCAGAAGGAATGTGAACAGTCTTGGGTCCAACTTCCCCATTCATGAGCTTGTTAACGATACGGATGTTAGCAAAAGTTCCCCTGGCCATTATTTCGTCATTTCCACGGCGACTTCCATATGAGTTGAAGTCCTTGCGATCAACGCCACGCTCAATGAGATATTTTGCAGCGGGACTGTCCTTTTGGATGTTACCAGCTGGAGAGATGTGATCAGTGGTGATACTATCCCCAAAGTTGAGCAAACAGTAAGCATCCTTCACACTGTGTGGACCTGGAGGATCCATGGTCATGTCCTTGAAGTATGGTGGCTCGTGAATGTAAGTCGACTTGGGATCCCATGAGTAGAGGGTGTTTTCAGGAACAGACAGCTCATTCCACATCGGGTTACCCTTGGTGATCGACTCGTATGTTGCTCGGAACATGTCAGGCAAAACACTGGATTGAACAACCTGATCCATATGTCCAAAGACTAATTTAATATTCCTGTACCAGAGGGAATTTTTGTTCTCTGGTTGTAAGTTGAATATATACCTCAGCAATTTCTTCCGTGGTTGGCCAGATGTCCCTTAGGAAGACGTCTTTGCCGTTCTTTCCTTTGCCAATAGGCTCTGTTTCAAAGTCAATGTTAACCTGGGAATTAAGATGAAAAAGTGTCATGTGTCATTATCACATACAACAATGTAGGTTGAAATTTGACAAGTTCACGCAATTTAATACCGTTCCAGCAAGAGCGTAGGCAACAACCAAAGGAGGAGATGCAAGGTAGTTGGCTCTTGTTAGTGGGTGAACACGACCCTCAAAGTTTCTGTTTCCAGAAAGCACAGCAGCCGCCACAATGTCTAACAATAAGCATTAACAAATTAGCCACATAATTTAGTGTAATGTAAAGGCAGAAAGTCCAAAGCAAAGTCTTAGTTGTGAATCTCAAAAATACCATTTTCTGTGATAGCAGCTCCCACTGATTCATTAATTTCTCCGGAGTTACCAATGCACGTAGTGCAGCCATAGCCCACAATATTGAAACCTTGCTGGTTCAGATATTCTTGAAGTCCACTGCATGGAGTGTAATGTAAAAATTAATTTTAACACAGAAGCAAGAATCAAGCTTTAAGCCGTCAACAACAAATAAAAATTTGAAAATAATATGACATACCTCTTTAGTAAGTATTTTGTAACAACTCCTGAGCCAGGCGCAAGACTTGTCTTGATCCAAGGCTTAACCTAGAGAGGCAAGCGTTTTTACAAGGGATTAGAAAATGTCAGAGTATCAGAGAGATTTCTAGTTTCATCTAGTGACTGAAACCAACCTGTAGGCCAAGGTCACAAGCCTTTTTCGCAACAAGACCAGCACCAAGCATGACACTGGGGTTTGACGTATTAGTACAACTTGTGATCGCAGCAATCACCACACTTCCATGTGTAATCTCTGCTGGTTTTCCATTAAATGAAAAGTTTGCCACCTTTTCTTGTGCTTCCTTAGGGATTGCAAAACCCTGCAAAGAATGTTAATCACAATTCGTAAGTAAACTGTAACATCCACAATGTGCAACAACAGACAGTACATTGATCAAGTAGGCGCTCAAGAAATAAGACTTCCACATGACGAAGCTTCTAATTACATACCTTGAACCCAACTTTACTGTCGAGACATGAGTTCCAGTCAGCTTTCATTTCCTTCAAAGGAACACGATCATGTGGCCTACACAGTAGATATCAATAAGATTGTCTGATCAAGTAATAAGACAATACACTTAGTGACTACAAAAACCAAGAAAACCCATACCTCTTTGGTCCAGAAATGCAAGGTTCAACATTGTCCAGGTTCAGTTCTAGATATGACGAGTAAGCTCGATCTTGCTGAGGCTGAATTGTATTACAAAGTAAAAGAAGTCAAATACAAACCAGAAAGAAGATGAAAAGCCAAAACCCCAAACATGTAAAGGACAAGGCTGAAGTACCTCACTGTAGTCGACAAACATATTGTTTGCCCGAAGGTATGCTTCAATCATGGCCACCTGGCATAAAAGTATTAAATCAGCCCAGAGATATGAATATACAGAGAAAGAAGATTAAAAGACAAAAATACTTACAGTCTCATCACTTCTTCCAGTTAATTTGAGATACTGTAGAGTAACATGATCCACAGGGAAGAAACCCATGGTTGCACCATACTCGGGAGACATATTGGCAATTGTGGCCCTGTCAGCTAGGGACAGACCACTCATACCATCACCTAAGACGAGGAAGAAAAAAAAAGACTAAGATTCTCCTAAAAAAAAGACACGTCTGTCAAAAAAAAAAAGCAAAACACTTAAAGAGTTCACAAGGAAATAGATTACCATAAAACTCAACAAACTTGCCAACAACGCCATGCTTCCTGAGTATTTGAGTCACTGTTAGAACCAAATCGGTAGCTGTAACACCATTACGCATTTTTCCGGACAGCTTGAATCCAACTACACCGGGCAATACCATACTCATCGGCTGACAAAAGAAAAAAAATTATCATTAGAACAATGGTTGAATATAACAAAAATCTCACTGAACTGGAGCAAGACGAAGCCAACAAAATAAAGTTGTCCAATCTATGTCCAGTGAAGTAATCTCTGGATTCACCAATATAAGATATGGTAATGTCAACAATCAATAGTTTACCTGGCCAAGCATTGTGGCCTCAGCTTCAATGCCTCCAACTCCCCATCCAGCAACTCCCAACCCATCAATCATAGTTGTGTGTGAATCAGTTCCAACCACACTGTCTGGGTAGAGAACGCCTTGGGTGTTGAACACAACTCTACCAAGATATTCCAAATTGACCTGAAATTATCAAATCATGGTTAAACCGAGACTAAATCTACGCAAAGTCTCAGTAACACATCAAAATGAACAAACGAAGATAATATTTGAAAATGATATATACGGAGAACCAAAAATACGGACTTGTACACTGCAAAATTGTTACCTGATGAACAATACCAGAGCCGGGAGGCACAACAAGCATGTTCTGGAAGGCAGTAGAACCCCATTTAAGGAAAGCAAACCTCTCCTTGTTCCTCTGGAACTCAAGCTCCATGTTTGCTTGCACTGCATTCTCAGATCGAGCAACATCAACTTGAACAGAATGGTCAATCACAAGATCCACCGGAACCTGGGAGACATCATGGTCTACGTAAGTAATCCAGAAGCTTAAGCAAAAACACTTAAATAAACCAAAATTATAAAAAAAGTACCAAGGGGTTGATTTTGTTGGAATCACTGCCGAGCTTGTTCATAGCATCACGCATACAAGCAAGGTCAACAACAGCAGGGACTCCAGTAAAGTCCTGAAGAAGAACACGAGCTGGCTTGAAAGGAATCTCGACTTGTTTAGGAGCAGTCTTTTCCCAGTCGATAATCTTCTCAACATCATCCTTGGTGACTTGGAAGTTATCGCAGTTACGAATCGCAGATTCAAGAAGAATCCTGATAGAGTAAGGCAGCTTATCTGCAAAAACAGCGATAATAAGATTAGATCACTCCGTCTAATCGTTGATAATAAAGAGATTAATAATATTTTACCAATCCTTGGATCGTTGAGAGCAGGCAAGCTGTAGAACTTCCCGAATTCGCCACCACCAGGCTTAGGGAGAGTAGTGAAGATCCCCTTGAACGGATGCTCCGACGCTGGAGAAAAACAAAAACAAATGAAAGAAACTGTTACGATTTGCGGGAAATCGAAGCTAGATCCGATCGTTTTTTTTTTCATAGAAATTACCCATGGAAGAGAAGTTCCTCTTGAGCCGGTCTAAACCGGGAGAGACGGTTCTGATCTGAGAGCTGAGGCGAAACGGAGATGGTCTGGAGTGAAGGCAATGGCTCCAGCGAGGAAGCGATCGGAAAGCGGGTGAGGAAGTGGCGAAAGGTCTCCGGCCGAGAAGAGACGACGAAGAGGAAGGAGATGCGGCGGCGGAGGAGGAGGAGGATTGAGTCAGAGACGATCGGGAGGAGAAGAGTGGAGAGCGAGAGGAAGCGGCTCGAAGGATGGAGGAGGATGTGGATTTATACATGATGAGAACGAAACCAAATCAGGCTTTCAGATGAAGGATGATTGATGATGATGAATCAGATGGAAACGAACATGGATGGAGGCGAAATCTGACGACTGAAGGTGAGATCGGGAGAGAGAGGCGTGTGGAGACTAAACGAAACGAAGACTAGGGCCGCTGAGGCGCTGAGTGCCATATAAAGAGGTAAGAGAATATTTGTAAATGTGCGATAATCTCTCTGTGGGCCACACTTAACACGAATCATTTCTTCCCCTAATAGATCGATTAGAATTCAGAAATGATATTCTGGATCGTTAAAAAGGTACTAGATTTTGACCCGCGCTTCGAAAGCGCGGGCATTATTTTTCGCTAATATGAAATATATTATTTGTTTGTAATTATTGAATGTATTTATCTTAGTAAAAATTTCTTTATAATAAATTTGACACATATAGTGTTTTTGGTAAACTATGTTTTTCTCTCAATTTGTTTTATTCTCTCTCCAATCAACATATTTATTTGGCTTGTTATTAAAATAAATGATTATAGACTTTGATCCGCACGCCTGCGCAGATGTATATTTTGAAAAATATATTAATATTTGTTTTTCATGTAATTATTAGAGTTTGGCAAAATGAATCCGAGAAACATGATTGATATTGATCCGAACATATAATACCAAACCCGAACATAAATTGATTTCCCTTAAATATTCAAAATTTTCAACGTTTTGTTATTTAGAGAACTGAATCTGATCCGAATCGAAGTATTCGGGTATCCAAATTTATCTAAAAATAGATTTATATACTTAAATATATTAATTATTTTTGATTTAACATATATAAAACATTAAGAATGATACTCTTAAATTGGTTTAAATACATGAAAATATATATAGATAGTCAAAAGTAAATATCTGAAATAGTTAAAGTATACTCAAATCACCAAAAATACTTCAAATAGTTATTTATTCCGTATCCAAAATTTTAAATCAAGCCAATTAATATGTTAAGCTTAGTATTCTTACATATGTTATTCAAATTTATAGGTAATATATTATTTTATTTATAGACTTTGAGAAATTTAAAATATATCTATCTTATTTAAAAATAATTTATATGGATTATCCAAACTCGAACCAAACCCGCAAAGATCCAAATCGAACTCAAACCAAAATTTAGAAAATCCTAATAGGGCTGAAATCTTTGACCCCGAAAACTCGAAACACAAACCGATGAGAACCAAACCCGTATGGGTACCCGAACACCCATCTTAGTCATTATTATATATTGTATATTGTCATCATATAATTAATTATATTTTATATGTACCATCATATAAATAATCATATAATTAATAGTATTTTATACGTACCATCATATAAATAATTACATATATTATATTTTTAAAACTTAATATGAAATATAAAAACCATAATTTGAGTTGGTATTTCAAATTGGGTTTTGAATTGTATTTTTCTTATATATATTGACAATATTTTTTTATAATGGGCTTAATAACACAAGTCCATTACTTTTTTGCTTAATATTACTATCCTTCTTTCCAAACAAAATTAATTTTTTTTTTGCTGAAAACAAAATTATTTTTTCTTTTAAAAGACTACAATCCATGTTTCCAAACACTCTAAATTTTTTTAATAGTCATATTCAAATCTCCAAATACTTCGATTTTGTACTTGAGTTTTAATAAAATAGATGTACTTCAGTTTTAATAATATAATTTTTTTTTTTTTTTAAAATGCTATCTATGTTTACAAACAGTATAGAAGTATAGTGCTATTCTTGTTTCCAAACAAATCTAAAATGTACTTCAATTTTAATAATATAGATCCATCCTGATCGGCCACGAATAAAATGTTAAGGTAGAAACAGTTTCATTCATATATTAGTGAAATTAAAATATATTAATCGTATTGTAACCGTACCCATGTTTTTTTTAACACGGTGAGGTGTGGTTATATTTGAAGGTGAAAGATATAGTTATACTTGACGGCCACGATTTTTTGACATATAATTAAGGATAGTTTAAACATATTGTTTTGCAGTTTAATGGGCCACGATTTTTTGATTAATAACTTAAGTGAAAGTTATACTTGCTTCCAAACATATATCATTAAGAATCCTATCCTTGTATCCAAACATCTCCATTTTGTACTACAACTTTAATAATATAGATGAATACTATTGTAATTAAACCTGGTCAATTTTTTCTTTTGGTATGAAAACCTGGTCCATTTGAATCTCGATTCGGTTTTATTTGATTTTTCAATTTTTGGTTAGTAAATATAATTGTTGTTTTAAATTCAGGTTTGGTTCGGTTAATATACTTAGGATATGAATTGTAGAGTCATGTTATCGAACAATCATTTACAAAAAATGCTAGATATATTCATAACACTAGAATATCAGAAAACCAACAAAAATTTTTAGAAATGTTTCTGTCAAATAAGAATAGTCAAATGAAAAATCAAAGGCAGAAGAAGTTCAATTTTTCATTAAAAGGTTGGTAAATTATGTTATTACAAATAATGGAAAACATTATATAAATGATATTTTGACT
Source organism: Raphanus sativus (assembly GCF_000801105.2). Lineage (NCBI taxonomy): Eukaryota > Viridiplantae > Streptophyta > Magnoliopsida > Brassicales > Brassicaceae > Raphanus > Raphanus sativus. The sequence continues at coordinate 31,179,691 of NC_079515.1, read as the reverse complement.
GATTATTTTACATATTTGACTGCATCATTTTATACCGCTCTATAAAATTCATTCATATTTTATAAGTTTTTTTTCCTAATATTTTACGTAATTTATTTTTCAGAGACTTAAAACTCATAATTTTTCGTGTAGCTATTAGTAAATAATTAATCAAACCAACACTAAAGGGGCTTCAACAACTCAAACAAAAAATGAAAACAATCAAAAACAAAACACATGCATGAAAAGATTTTTTTTTTCATTCTCCCATTGTTGGTGTCCATTAAAGTCATGCCTCCACCGATTGAACACGGATTTTTGTTTGTTTATAGATGAAAAAAGGAATTTCAATAATTTTGATTAAGCTGAGTTATTTCTTGTAAATATGATAAATCTATGCTAACCAAAAATCTGAATTGTCTTCTATGAGAGTGTCCATGAATTCATGTTCATGCAACATCCATGCAATCCTGTTTTGTCCATTAGACAAAAGTACATTTTGAATTCAGTTTTGTGTCGAGATCAATGCTTCAACCATAGAAGAAGAAAGAGAACTTTTATACGGGTGTAAGAGCATCTCCATTGAGGGTTCAATGGAGAGGTTCACACGCTTTTCGAAAAAAAAAAAATTAAAATATTATAAAGATCTGAACCTGTTTCTTGGAAGTTCACTGCAGTGAACCCGCCTCTTCACTGTAGCGCGGGCCCCACGACACGTGGCGGCCCGCGACTGGTCCAATTTTTTTTTTTTTTTTTTAAGAAAATCAAAAAGAAAAAGAAAAAATTTAATAATAAAAAATCAAAAATATGAACCCCAAAAGGGGTTCATTGATGGAGATGCTCTAAGACTCTAAGGTTCCGGCAAGCGAAAGAAAATTCAATGAAATAGTGGAGAGAGAAATTGCAAGAACGCCATTTGCTATTTCAGACAGATAAGAAACATCACACTATTGTTTCTCCACCAAGCTAGACCATCATATCTTGTATCCATGGTATTAGCTGATTCTACTTCAACCTTATCAAGTATATACTTACCTAATCAGATGCTTCAACACATTTGTTTCATATACTGCATTTGTTGATAAATCATGAAAAATACTGTGGAGCAACGACGTGTGGAGCAACGATGAGTGCTACTAAATGAAGATCCACGAATCATCGTGTTAGTAACCAAAAGAGCTGCAAATCCAGTTTTTTTTTTTACGTATCCATGTTCATACTTTAAGATATTTTATATCCATCAAACAACTTACATAAAAAATTCATGATATTTTATATGCATCAAACAACTTACGTAAAAGATTCATAATTTTTAAAATATATAATCTGAAACTATAAAAAAATATTTATTTATTTATTTATTATTATTTATTTATTTGTATTTATATATCTAATGTATAAGAGTCTAAGAATATATTTTGGAGAACTGCCATATATAAATATAATAATCACTTTAATAAATAACAAAAATAGAACTAAAATTATTATTTTAATTTTTCGAATTTTATTATATCAATTTACTTTCTGAAATTTTATTTTGAAATTCGAAAATAGTTTTTAAATTAGTTTAAAGTTTTTTATTTTAAATATTAAAATTTCGGATCCTAAACTCCATCTCCAAAATTTTGCTTCTCAAATCTCTATAATATTATTTGAGAAGTCAGTTTCTTATGTGTCGTGCTCACGTTGATTTTCATGATGGTTGATTACACGAATACCCTTAATGAATTAGTTTTAGTTATATCCAATTACCATTACTAAAAATTGTTTAATTTCCTTTTTATTAATAAAGTGTAAATTATCTTTTTAATTATAGTTTATTTATTTTAAAAAACCATATATAATAAAAGGAAATATCTAAGATATATTGATTTTGTATATAGAAAAAACGAATTTTGTTTACTTTATATTTTCCCTTAAAACATATATTAAAAAGTGAATATCTATAAATTTTCAAAATATATAAGTGTATATATATAATTTACAAACGAAATAGTTTAGATACTTTTTAAGAAAACATATTTTATAATGATTATATTTTTGATCCAATGATTTTAAGAAATTAATTTCAAACAATGTAAAGTGATCATCTATTATCATATTATTCAAATCACATGGTAAATTAAGAGAAATTATAAATTAAATATTTACCTAATTTTCATTGATAAAATTATAAAATGTATTCACAATTCTAAGCAAGTGATGATTTACCAATTATTAGGATTTAGTTGTTTTATAAATATTCATAAATATACATGAATTTTCAAATATTATAAGATATGTTCATGAATGCAACTACAACATTTTCTGTGTGTTTCTATGTCTTTAAAAAAACTTACCAAATTTTATATGATTTATCAAATATATTTAGAAATATAAAAGGATAAATTGAAATAAATTAAGCCAAAATAGTAATTTATTTTAATCTTATTAAAGTAAAAAAAAGAACAGTTGTTCAGTTTGAAATAATAAATGTGAAAACATACCAAACAAAGAAACACTTGAACTGTCTAAAATATTATGTTTGTAAGATACGTAATTAAGATAAAAACTTACGTATAAATACGACCTTTTGAATTTCTGGGTGTAACTACCTTATGAATTCGTAATCAATCAATGAAGTTTTGAAATATTTTCAAATTGGTTTGCTTTTTCAACTCTCAATCTCTCAGCATATTAATTTATTCTATATAATTTTATCCAAATAACATATATTAAAATTTTAAAATATTAGAAGTATTTATTAATGCAATCCCAGCTTTATATTTATTTTTCTCAAAAAGATATATATCAAATTATAAAAACTTGTATGAATATATTTATAAATCTAATAGAATGAACCAAATTAAATGAAAATAAAAATAAAAGTTTAATGTTAACTTAACTAAAAATTGTCGTTTACTTTGAACCTAAATATTGAGAGCATACATGAAACGATCCAAATTACTATACATGGAATCACATATCTATTTAAGATGAGAACATAATAAAACTTAATATTATTTTCATGATATAAATTAAAATAACCTAAAAATTATAAACAAATGTATAGATATTTATATCCCTATAATGATACCTAATACAATTTCCTTTATTTGTCACAAATATAAGTTATAAAAGTACTTGAAAGTTATAAATAACATATGTAAATATTTAAAAATTATTATGATTTGATTATTTTATAAGTATTTATTTTCTTGCATGAGCACGGAAGAATCATCTAGTCTAAACTTAATTAAGTTTATATTAATTATTATTATATTAATCCTACTGGTATAAGGAGATCTATATACCAAAGTTGTAATGCAATCCTAATGAATATTTCGACTATAAATAAATCAACTGCAGCATCTCGTTCGATATCCTAATCCGACGTTTAGCAAACCCTCCTCCTCAAATTTTCTTCATCTTCCCTTGTCAGCGAAACTCGTGCAATTATGGCGATCAGTTCCTTCAAGCAAGAGCATCCTCTCGGTTGGTTCCGTCTTTCCCCCTTCTTTTTCATCTTTTGATTATAACCCTAATCGACCAATCTCTGTGATCTTTGTATCTCATTCCTGGGTTTTTTTAGTGAAACATCCCAAAATCTGGTTTGCTTTAATCTTAGAAACATGTCAATTCGAGTTACCACGTTTCGTCAATTTCAATTGCCTTTCCCATAGATATTGATTTAAAAGCATGTTGAAGATTGTACTTTGTCTCTCCAATTCACATATACAATATTAATCTCTGTTTCATGTAATTGGAACTAAATGGATGTTAAAGATAATCAGTCTTTTGGATTAGTGTGTACATACATAATCTTTGATTGTAACATACTACTATTGTTTTCGTTTCGTTTTTTTTTGTGTTGCTGAGGATGATGATTGGAAACACATGATATATCTGTGTTCAAGTAGAATATTGATTGCTCTTAATGTGTTACAGAAAAGAGACAGGCTGAAGCTGCTCGTATCAGGGACAAGTATCCAGATAGAATACCCGTACTTACTACCACCATCTATCTTATTTCAAGAAAGTTTCATACTTTTGCTTATTCTCTCTTTTGATATTGTGCAGGTGATTGTCGAAAGAGCCGAGAAGAGTGATGTCCCTGATATTGATAAGAAAAAGTATGTTTCTTTTTCTTTCCAAGTTCTTGATTTTTATCATAGCTTATTGCTTAGGGATTTATATATATATATATGGCGTCTTGACTTTGAGTCATGTGGCAAAAATTTCAGGTACTTGGTCCCAGCTGATCTGACTGTTGGTCAGTTTGTTTATGTTGTCCGCAAGAGGATCAAGCTCAGTCCTGAGAAAGCCATCTTCATTTTCGTCAAGAACATTCTTCCACCTACTGGTTAGATTCATCTTCTTGTCCAATTCAAGTAACTTATCAGATCTTTTTTTCTTGTCACTGTGGAAGCTAATAGTGGTAGTGTTATCATCTTTTTCTATTGCAGCTGCGATTATGTCTTCGATTTATGAAGAGCACAAAGACGAAGATGGGTTTCTCTACATGAGTTACAGTGGGGAGAACACGTTCGGGATCTTCTAATGCGCTTGCTTGGAGCTACCATATCTCTGAACCTTGATGCCTCGGTCTACTATGTACATTCTTTCTATTTCTCGCTGCTTTGTTATGTCTGAAGCTATGAAACTTGCTTTCTTATGAACTTATGAACATATAATCATCTCTTGTACTCTTCGCTTTGCTTTACTTTGCTTTGATGCTACTACTATTAATCGCATTAGTAACCTCTCTCTAAGTCAACTTTTCAATATTATTCATTACCGCCAAGGTGTGATATGTACATTGTTGACAACAACTTGGCTATAAAAACAATCCCCGTAAATTAAGATTACAGAAGCCACTTGGCTCAGACATTGACTAATCTGATTAAAGAGTGGAGAAGAAAAGAAAAATATAATCGGACGGTGGAGAAAGAGTGATGTAGAAAAAACCACAATCATATTTGTGGCTATCGTTTCTCCATCCAAAAACAAACCTCGTCCACACCAAAATGTTAAAAACATTTCTCCTCTTCTCCACCATTAGCAGTCGATAGAGAAGCTGATTCCTCCTATGGCTGCTACTTCACTTTCCGCGAATCTAGGAACTTCCTTCTACGGAGGTTGGGGAAGTTCAATCTCCGGGGAGGACTACCACACCATGCTCGCCAAAACAACTGCGCCACGGCAACACTTTGCTAAGCTGTCACGGAAGCCAATCAGAGTACAACCAATGATGAAGAATGTCAACGAAGGCAAAGGCTTATTCGCTCCTCTAGTCGTTGTCACTAGGGACATAGTAGGCAAGAAGAGGTTTAATCAGCTTAGAGGCAAAGCCATTGCTTTACACTCTCAGGTTTTTTCTCTTCTTTCAAAATTTAATTACATCTTCTTGAAAACTTAGTTTGCAAAACAAGAAAGATACAATGAGTGTTTTTTTTGGGTTTTGTTTAGGTGATTACAGAGTTCTGCAAATCGATAGGAGCTGATGCAAAACAGAGACAGGGACTGATTAGGCTTGCTAAGAAGAATGGAGAGAAGCTTGGCTTCCTTGCTTGACATCCCTTCCTCTCTGTATACAGATCCTCTTCTTCTTCTTCTTGTTTACTCTTAAAAAATAGAAACCGCATTTTCTCATTACGAATGTTGTGTGCATCATCACTCTTGAGATAACACTACTACTCTTTTGAAACAAGATGAATCTTTTATATATATGTATATGACAAAATATCACAATCGTTCTCGGAGAAAGGTCACACAGCTGAATTAGTAGCACAGATACAATCATGTAAAACCCTCAAAACTGTCTTATAGCCTAACCATAACTTCTGAAACAATTAATAGATTCAAAAAGATGGGTAAGCTTCCTTTTGATGTAATAAATATCAATTCTCGTCCAAGGATCAGGAGGAGAGGTACTGAGACGCATGCGCAAATCCCCAGAGCTGCAGATTTTTAACAACATGATTACATGAATTGATTTACTTCAAGATTGTATAATTAATTATGTTGAACTTGATATATTTACCTCGACATTCTTCAACTCAAACTCTGTGCTGCTAGCTAAGCATTCGTTCCCAAATGTTTCAGAAGGTCCACTTGTTGCTTTCAACCTTGTTCGAGTAGAAACATTCGGTTTAATAAGTAACATCAAAAAACACGATTAATAAAAGTGGGAGTAGGTGGAGAGCCAGATGGTGCCTTACAAATCTTCGTCTAAACATAGCGCAAAGCTTCCTCCACCTCCAAAGGCCAAAAACTCGTTCATACACATGTAGTAATATCGGTTGGCACCTGCACACAATGTTACAGAGAAGGTCACTGAGTACGACATCCTTGAGGGGCTTCACTTTCTAGTTCAGGGATTATACAAAATTTACACGAAAAGATTTTAAATAACAGAAAGAGTTCACCCTTAACAAGGTACTTGCCCCTTCCATTATCTACTATACTAAAGTCTATTTTCCTTCTTTCATTAGATGGTTTATAGCAAAGTTAAACTACCTAATCAAGTTCCTGATGAGAAACAGTTTGATCGGTTATAGGGAGAGAGAGAGAGACTTGATCACATTCTCCTCAGATTTCACTTTTCAATATTCTTCCTCTGATACGAATAGTTGAGAAGAAGTAGTTACCTGTAGGTCTAAATATGCGTGGTTGACCATAAATAGTAGTGAACAAGAATGTCTGGCTTGTACCCTATCATCACCAAAACAACATGTGAGAGTAACAGCAATTAGAATATTAAGACACTGAAATGCAAAACGCCAACGAGTGTGAATATCTCATCACAAAGTAGTTATAGCAAGAAGCATGCCTGATATTTCCTCTTAGGAGTAGTTGTTAATGGACATTCAAGCAAAGCACCAAAAACTGCACCTTGTTTGTCTCCAGCAACCTAACACCATAAACCCCACAATCAGAATGTATCTAAAAAGAACATGAGAGGGAAAGCAAGGAAGCAAACAAACCAGTAAACAAGGACCAGGAAGCTCAGCGCTTTTACGAAGAAGCGTACGAAGTGAAATGCCATGCTTCAACGTACTGCCCTTTCATCCCAAACTAAAAGTTTAATACAAAAACAAAACCAAGAAGAAGAGATGGATGAAGTAATAGAAAAGATCATTCTTTTTTTTTTATTAACCTGTAAACCAAGACCCATTTGCAACCTCTAACGATGTTAGGAAGACAAGCGTGCAAGAACTCGCACAAGTTAGGAGAGATAAAAGCAGAGCTCTCTGTTAACTCCTTCATCTCCTCCCCTCCTCCACCCATCATAGTGGAAGAAGCAGCTTGTTGGTTCTTATTACAATCCTCCTCTTGTTTGCAATTCTCAACAGACTCGTAGCTGTCCGTTCTAATGGGAGGAGGAGGAGGTAATGATGATGATGATTCAGAATCTTCATCCTCGTTTCCAGCACCGAATGAGAAATACGAAGTAAACGATTTCCCCCCTGAACCCTACGTTACAACATTCAAATGTCAATTGAGATCCAAATCAGAGGGACCCATTCTCAGGAACAAGAGAGAGATGAAAGGAGATACCTTTGGAGAATCGGTGAGGGCAGAGCGAGGAGATGCAGATTGGGAAGGGGAATCGGCGAAGAGATTCGAAAGCTTTTGCGAGACCTTGTCCTTTAGAGCATGCATTGCTGCGATCGATTTTTTTTTGTCGGAGGAGACACGATGATGAACCGGTCTACAGATTCAGAGAGAGAGAGAGAGAGAGAGAGAGAGAGCCTGTCTCGCAATTAAAAAAAATCTGCAAATGATTTTCGACAGCTAATGAAAAGAAAAGAGAGAGACTCGAGTCAAACATTAACTAACCAATCAAAACAGACGATAACTAATGGGGAAACTAAACTAATTTGCATTTCTGTATTTTTTTTCCCTTCGATTCTAAATCAAAAATGTATTGAAGGAAAGGAAAATTACGAGCCCTCCCTCCATACTAATAACTTGTTGTACCTCTCAATGTTCTTTTTTTTTTACTGATCATCTGAATTTTCGTGCACTCCACTACTTATACTATAGAGGAGTCTCACATTCTGCATATGAAGGTAAAAGATTGTGGTGCATATCATGCAAAACTATCATTGTCTCCAATAAAAGATTTGAGTGAGTTCTTCTATGCTTCATCCATGTAGCATCCCACCACCTGTTATCCGATTCCTCACAAATATTAGTTTGATTTTCTTTGGATACTATAAAATTCACAATGTACAATCCTGCCCAGTCTTCATCATGTCATAATTAAGGTGTTGTTTTCTCAAGTTTATCATACCTAGCAGATTGCAAGTCAGCCTCCTCATGTGTTCCAATACATTATCTCCCAGCTCTGTACTTCTTTTTTTTAATTGCTAGATTCTGCCTTATCCATGTTTCCTCATCATCTTGAAGTTCCTGCACCTTGGTTTCTCACTCTTCTCTGATGAAAATAATTTTTCAAGGCCTCCTGCTGTGGAGTTAGCGAGGCTTGCTAGTCCTACTTTTCACGGGACACGAGTGCATTTAGCTTCAGCAATGTCCTTGAGCTCTTTCAAATGGTTGGACAAGCTCTTTAACTCCTCTGTTTAAGAACTTGCCGAAGCATCTTAACATCTTACCAAAAAAAAAGACACTTGCCAAAGCTTTGACCAAAAATAAAATAAAATTTGCTGAAGCATCCCCTTAGAAGATCAGCTCCATTGGTCCCCAAAAGAGTATTTTAAACTTTTCAATATTAATATTATAATATATTTTGTTAAATTATTATTTTTTGTTTCTTTAATACGCATCAGTCATATACTGCTATATATTGGTGAAAATTCTATGAAAAAAAAATTAAGAAAATTAATTGATTTTATTAAATTATTATTGATGAAAATTATTAAAAATTAATAACTACAGAAAATAATATATTTATTTTAGTGATTTAATATTTTTATTATATGTAAAAACAGTAAAAAGTTCATCTTTGTGGAAGGGAAGTAATACTATGCCATAGTTAGGAATTTATTTTTTAAGTTTAGAATAAATTATAAATCTCTCACCCCAAAAAATCACTAGTTTGGTTTAGACATTTTTAAATTTTGGCAAAAACCAGATGTAAAAAAAAATAAAAAATTGGCAAAAACCTAATACAGTGAAATCCTGGTTTAATTCATGTTAGCCATCCGAACTGTTTTAAATAATAGAAATATTTGACCGTTGCAAGTTTTGTTGGATTAGTCGGTTGACCTCAGTCGTTGACCCCACCGTTCTAAAAAAGCCTTTATATTTTAGATTATCTAATCTTTGATGCCTTTCTATACTAAACCACTTTTAGTCTTCACTTGAAAGATTCGATGCTTTTTTGGATCAAATTCAATGCTCTTTAAAGTTGAATTATTTTCCTCTTAGAGTTTGAGTGGGCCGGTATCAATAAACCACTTTTATTTTTTAATTTTAATCTATGCTTCTTTTTTATATATAACAGTTTTTTATTGTAATAAATTAAGGTTCCTACAAATATTCAGTTTTGCCACAATTTCCTTAGTTATTACATTAAGATCTGTTTATTTGGGTTAGATAAAGGTATGTTAAAGACCAAAACATCTCTAATAAAGATTGTTAGTGATAAATTTTTCATTAGCATATTATATCAATTACTATGAAAATGTCATTTTTGTTGTGTGAATATATTTACTCCTTCCATTATGCTAAAATCGAAGTTCTTTTAAGAAATTGTTTCAAAACAACATATTTTATGTTTCTTATGAAGAAATTATAATAAATATATATAAAAAACTGAACCTATTGAATTACTCTATTAGTTAAAAACAACTGTAAATCGATAATTAAAAATGATGGATTTATAATAGTGATAATGAATGTTTCTAATAATCTTTTTCTTCCACAAAGATGCATATGTTACAAAAAAAACTGTTCCGAAAAGATACATTTTGATATTTTAATGCATATTTTATCGAATAATAATAATTTTATATTTCAAAAACTAATTGTACTTATTAAATTATTATTAGTTTAGCACTATGAAAAATACACAATTACAAAGTATGTATTTAATAGTAAAATTTAATATGTTTTATTTGTGAACAATCTAAAACATGAATAATTTCAAAAAAAGTGTGAATAATACTAAAACACGAAACCTCTTTTTCTATGTTCTATAAACAATCTAAAACATGAATAATGTAGGTTGCACAAAAGTTTTTTCGAACGTCCGCTTCCCGCTTTGGATCAGAACTTTTGGGAAGCTTATGGAATCTTACTTCCAAAATGTTTTTAAAATTTTCTCTTAAAAACACGTTTGAAGCTTACAATTCTGTTTTAGAGTCACACTTACATTCTTTTTAAATACAATATCATAAATTAATAAAAATATAAAATCATAGTTATTAATTTATATAAAATTATAGTTTTAATTTATATAAAATTCAAATTTAATAGTAATGAAATAGAGATAATAGAAATATACAAATGTTTAAACTAATACTATAAATTATCTTTATGCATTGAATTTTTTATTAAAGATATAGCATATATTGAAATATATTGTGTCAATTATTTATGAAGTATTAAAAATAATTAGTTTAATAATTTCTTTTAAACTTAATTTATGTGTATTTCCACAATTTTAATATGAAACCATTTCGAAAATATTATAAATGAATAAATGCTTTATGTTAAATTTAAACTATACAATTTTTAATCTTAAATTTTATAAAATTTTCTTATATATATTATATACATGTAACCGATGAGTCATCATTAAAAGTAATTATATGTAATATTATTATAACCAAATTTAACATTTCTCAAACTTTTATTAAAATATGTTTAAGCCAAATTGATTTTATAGTATAAGAAATTTTAAAGGGCTTTTTATATTCCTCTAAAGTCTAAATCAATGTAAATATTGATTGGCCCCTTGACAAATTATCCTATTTCTGCCACTGCCCCAGACAGCGAGCTCATCCCTGGTCTCCAAATGACAACCTCTGAGGCAGAAAATCCTGACCCCATCCTCTCATAGAACCATGAACCTCAAAGAGCCACCTCCATTGAATGGATTGAACCAACACGACCACACCAACACGATCACACTGAAAAGCTTTGTATGTGCCACCAAACCTGCTCAGAGCCTTTACTAGAATACAAAAGAAGTATATGGCAAAGAAAGCAAAGTGGAAACAAAAAGACCTCGACAAAAAAGCAAGTCAATGATTTTTAAGAGTATATCCAATTAATTTGTTTTTTCCCTTTTATAATAGCATTTATAGGTGAAATTGTTTCATTTCACCTCTATTTTTTGTTCTATAGTAGAGATCTCTATTTTTTTCCTTTATTTATAGATGAAGATATAGCATTCCTCTAGTTTTAATTTATATTTAAAAAAAAATATTTTAAAGGTGTACATTGCAGCATATATCACCTTTATTATAGAGTTTTTTTATTCCATAAATGAAAATAGCAAAATAAATTGGAAAGAGGGAAGAAAGAGGAGAGATGATAGATTTACATTTTTTAATTTCCAGCCTCTTTTTAAATATTACTCTATTTTATGTACAGATGTGTGTACTGTATTATCATCTTCTTCGTGTGTATAATCATCTTATATATAATTTTCTATTATGAAACATTACGGTGAGTCTAACAAGGCAAATTCTAAGCTCAAATATTTTCAATAAGAAATGTCAATTAGAATATTTCGTTTTTTTTGAAACTTAACAGTGAATAATATAACAATTATAATATTTTTTATAACAATTAGAATATTCTTTTTTTTTTTTTGATATCTCTGGTGTCTGGTCAGCCACTTTCCCAAATATCCCCCGAAGGGGTCCAGCGCCCCAGCAGTAAGGATGTTAAATCGCTGTGGCCGGGTTTCGAAGCTGGGTGGCGGGCACCTCAGCCGAGGTTCCATTACCACCGAGCAATTAGAATATTCTTATTCACGATGAATATGGCGATGCAAAATTTTTCACTCTTTAGAGCCCGTCCCTAAAAACTGTTGCGTCTCACCCGTATATGACTTGCTCATTTGAAGTCCATGTGATTTGTTGGTCCCGCTTCTTAAAATATGTCGGGTGAGATTGGAAGGACGATGCATAACCAATACTCCAGGTATCGAACTCTCCAATAATGAACGATTTATGTCCAAATAGTCCAATACTGTACTGTTTTTATATTACTACATACGTGTGAATGCGCTGTGTTTAAGTCGTTTTATAGAAAGATCAAAGATCTAAAGACTAGTGGGGATTGCCATTTATGGAGGTTCAAAATTATTTACAATGAATCCAACAACCAACCATAAAGTGGCCCCGACCCCATTGATACTTATCTCCTTACAATTTGCCTTTTATTTGCCATGATTTTCCAGTTTTAACATAAATTTCCTCTTTTTCTATTGGCCTAGGGTTATTTGACTTTTCTCATTTCCTCTGCCTCGTTTTCTTTAAATAGATGGCATACATGGTAACATTTCATTCATCACTTCTCCATACAACAAAATATTATAAACAAGTTGAAAATGGCTTCCAAGGCATTAGTTTTGTTGGGTCTCTTTGCAATTCTTTTCGTCATCTCAGAAGTTGCCGCGACATCCGAAGAGCGGTCATGTACGTTAACTCTCTTTCATATTTTGAGTCTAAATAGATAACATTTGTGAAGCTAACTGAGCTTGAACGTATGTTGAATGTTGTAAATTTTACTTTTCTTTTCGTTGGAAGTTTTACATAAAGCCCAAAATGATTGCAAGGATACTTTCATCCAACTATTTCGTCCCCTTTAAGTCAGGAAAGTTTGTCGATATTTGGACTTAATTACTCAGGTCCAAACATATGAGTATGTAAGATATGTAGTCATGAAGTCTTATTATGCGTATCAGGACCATCTCAAACATTTAAAGCAAAATTTATATAGAAATTATATACAATGTTGTGTACCATATCTTTAAAGTTTAGTTTACAAAAAAAAAACATATCTTTAAAGAAACGTTATATATATGAGTATATATACATGTTCTAAAAAGATTTCAAGAGAAGATTTTAGAAATCCGGGAAAGGAATGCACATCTGTACGTGCTAAGTATATATCTTTGAAATAATGTGTTGCTTTGATTTGCACAGTGAAGTCAGAGAGTAAGGATACTTTACAACCTGACCATGACCAATATGGTGGTGGTGGCCGCGGTGGCAATGGAGGTTACAACGGAGGGGGAGGTTATAACGGAGGAGGAGGATACAATGGAGGCGGAGGATACAACGGAGGAGGACACAATGGAGGAGGAGGATACAACGGAGGAGGACACAATGGAGGAGGAGGATACAACGGAGGAGGCCGAGGAGGAGGATACAACGGAGGAGGCCGAGGAGGAGGTTACTGCCGCCATGGCTGCTGCTACAGAGGTTACCGTGGCTGCTCAAGGTGTTGCTCATATGCCGGAGAAGCTGTTCAGACACAGCCCGGCCACTAAAAGTCGGTAATGTATTAACCACCACCATATATGCAGTTATGTGTCTTTATGAGTACGAAAACCATCGTGGTGTGTTTGTAATGAATAATGATGTAAGTGACTTTTAGAGAAGGCCAGGATTGATTAAGAGGCCAAATTATGAGAATAAAGTTTGATTATGTAATGTCATTGCGTTTGAGTTGTTATCTTTCGTGGCTGTCATAATAAAATCGTTTGTAGTTTATGATATTCACTTTCAGTTTCGTATATCGTGTTAGAATTCAAATTTTAAGACATGTTACTTATATATTTTTGGATAATTTTCAAATAAATTCTAAACCTAATGACCGGATCAAAAGAGTGATTGATGCACGTTGCAAACACTAAGAAATCACGTATTGGCACAAACACAGAGTCACTCCATGGCCCGAGATTATTTGATGGTCACGAGATTCCAAATTAACGATTCTAAATCTGTGAACCGATAGATTAAAATTGTATCTCACACTTGAGAACCTAGAACAAGAACAACTCAACTCAGCGAACTTCTTTGAAACCAATGGTTTCTATATTAACTTGATTGATCAAAATGTGATTTTACAGAAAGTATTTTCTCAGCTTCCATTGGGATAGTACAATGATTCTAAGAAACTCATTTGAGCAAAGAAATTCTTAAAGTAAAGAAAATGGATATAATTAACCAATGATAGCGGAATCAGCAAAAACTAAGGTATGTGAAGTTGACTTTGTATATGGATGGTATAGGTGGATAAGTGAGCTTCTTTGGATCATTATGTGAGAAAAGAGTTGTTTAATGAAAAAATATGTCAGATCTATACGACATATTGGGACGTAGAGGCCAGAGGGTGCATTGATATGGGGATTGGAAACAATGAGATGGTATCCAAGGTATCGAGTGCCTACAGGAAAATAGATATAGTGGACATTATAAAACAGATTGAACGAGAAATAGATAAAAGGGTTGGTGTTGATACAAATCGAAAGGACATAAGCATAATGAAAAACTAAGCAAGACTGACGGACCATTTCATTCTCAGCAAAAACGTGGAAACTCATACAGACGGAGTAACTGTTGTATGAATCTATGATTGGTAGCTTTTAAGTCTTCACTAAAATTTGTAGCCCCTGAGCTATAAAAAATTGGTAGCTTTTAAGTCTTCACTATTAATCAGTAACATAATAAGTCATTGTTACAGTCTCACTATTGGCTACAGAAATTGATCTTGCTAATACCTTACTAGTGGTGCTATAGATTAGATATGAATCCATTTAGCGTTGGCGCTGAGGCAATGTGATAGATCTATTGCCATCTGCTTCCTGTCTAATATTAGCTGTAGATGTGTGCTATAGCTACATAATAATCAGAACTATTTTAGTATTGTTGTGAAAGTGTGTTTTATTATTGAATCAAAGTGTTCCTTATATAGGAAATATATGGCGACATGGGCCTAAATACAATAGGCCATAAACGGGCCAAGATTACAAGTAAATATCTAATGGGCTGGACATCCATAAACATAATATTCATAACACTCCCCCTTGGATGCCAGAACCATATAGAGCTTGTAGTGTGCTTAATGTTGCCTCATTAAAACCTTACTCGGAAAACCCAGTGGGACAAAACCGAAGTGAAGGAAAAAGAGTACAACACACACTACTCCCCCTGTTCTGGACCTCCGTTCTTCAAGTCTGGCGCATGGACACTTTGATGGTTTAGCTTCATGGGCGCCAAGTCTTGAACTGGTCCTTCTGTTGCCATGTCCCAAACGGATAGGTATACTTCATAGATGTGTAGTTGGTGTAGACATGGTGAAGAAGTCGGCTAACATTTCTCATGACTGAACTTGTAGTACTTTGTGCTTCTTCATCATTCTCCAAATGTGTATAACCTGTTTGAGACCTTGTAAACCTGTAACATTTATTAAAACCAAACAATCCCTTTTCTTTTGGGTTTGGTTAGTATAAATCAATCTCAAACTTTTAGTTCCTTAGAAGGTAACTTAGGATATATTGATCATGTCTCATTGTCTCATGTTCGGACATGCCAAATTTATCTAAGTAAAGTGCCAATAACACTTATGGCAGGGCACGTGTATGGCTTTAGTATCAATGTCTTATGATCTGAACATATCCATAAAACTTATCCGACCTAGTATGGCTTGCCATATCAAGGCACCAATCATATTAATACATTTCTTTTGGTCGGATGTGCATAAGTCTTAAAAGTACTTATGTAAAGTCTTTCCTGGACCAAGGACACATGCCTTGTCCATAGCCATACCACGATTTGAATATAGTGGTCACTGGAACCGGTTTAGTCGGAACATGATCGAGGGGATCGAGCCGAAACGGGGCCGGAACAAGACCGAGATGATTACATGGTCCATCTTTCTTAGATAAATTTCGACCATGAATGCCTTAGTATATCCATGATCTACTCGGATCATGCTATGTCCATTGTGTGTGTCCCGTTCATAGCTTTTGACCAAACTCTTCATGAACCTTCTTTATTATATGTCCATAACTTGTTCATGAATGGCTATCATGCTATAATTTGATGTTCATCAAAACTAAGCCACTTTTGGATCAATATGCCGTTCCCCTTACTATGGACGTTTCAGGTCGGACAAGACCGAAGGGAACGGATCGGAACGGGCTGGACTAGAACCAAGATGATTAAGGTCGAACTAGGTTGGACGTGATCCTAGTTGATATGGGTCTTTGGTCGTGAATCTGATGGATTCATCCTCTTATTCTCTTTTGACCATATCACATTCTATTCTTGGTACTTTGGATCATAGATCTCAATACATATTCATGGCTATCATCTCCACTATAGATCATTGTATTCTTATCATAGCCTGTCCAAGAATCAATCAATCTAATCATCTTTTCTTTAAGTATGAACACAAGGAATTTCCTTCATAATATAAGTATAGAGTGTTCAGGGACGTTCTTATAGAACTCCTTTCACTAAGTATTACTTAGTCTTATCCTTTACATGCATTATATGCCTTATATGCAGCTGCCTTTCGTTTCTGTCCATGAATAACTTAGGAACAAAACTATTCTATGACAATTTATTTTCTCATCTTTCTGATACTCTTATCATTTCTTTATCCAGTGATCAATCATGTTGCTTACTACATTTCTCTTTTCTTATATCCAGACCTTTATCACTTTCGGATTTGTAGTAGCATCCACCACATAGGAGTATATCTCCTTATAATATGTTCCTTGGTCTTTGTGAGTATCCTTGTGTAATCAAGCCATTCCTTGAATGCTTTAAATAGGAATATGAACACCTTAGTCCATGTCTCACGATTTCTTTTCCTTTCCCACACAGGACCCATTTTCACTGGTTTTATCTTATCAGATGGTGTTTCTATATATGGCCAATACACCCATCTCTTTTATAGATTCTTTGAATCTTTCTTAAACCCCCACAGTTTCTTTTAGTCTATGAATGCATTCTTGTATTCTCGTGGGTTTTGATCCTCGCTTATATCTTTTAAACTCAAGTGCTATTTTCTTATGCATCTTTATCTTTTGTGTATGTATGTGTCGACACTTCTTTTATAGTGTTCCATTGTGTTCCAGACATGAACTAATCGATTAGAGATTTCATTCTTACTAAGAACATTTATTACCTTGCAGTTTGGCGTCCCAAACTACATGGTCTGGTACCTTAGATGTTAGCTGCGCAGCCTTATCTCAATGTCTGGTCTGGTTTCCCTTATGACCTCAGATATGTCATTTCTATGCACCTTTCTTTTCATTTCCGAGGTTCCTTATCTTATGGAACATATTGGTCTATCTTTAGACTCTATAGCAACTTGATTATGTCTCTTCTAGGACATTAATTTCGTGGTGCTTAAGCTGGTATGACTTAGTCATTCTTTTTCTTTTCTTTTCGGGTCTAATCTGTCTGGCATTCTTTTAGCTAGCTTTGTATGATCTTTCTTTGGACGTCTTAAATCATATTCTCTGGTCCGAGGATCTTGCCAAGACAAGGATGGTTGATACCATTCCATTTCTTTATACTTGTACCAGCTTATTTCTTTCTCCCCCTGATGTTGGATAGTCGGATTTAATCATGCAATCCGTAAACCTGGCCTTAATCTGATCACCCATATTTGGCTCAAGGTTTCTTATAAAATCGTGGGAGAAAGTATTCTCATATCCAACATATATTCCCAATCTTATCTCATCTTCTTATGAGGTTCCATCCTAGACGGCACATATTATTGTGGTGGTCTATACATAATCTCTTAAGATGGTCTATGTCTGGATCATGACCCTTTATCATTCTTAGATGGGAATATCTATGCTCACTTTATATGGCCTGATGCATATTTTTATTACATGTAAATCCATGTGTTCCCAAGCATTAGCTAGTGATCTTTGTATCACAAAGAATTCGGCCAAGTTCTATCATGGTCATAGACCATGTCACTCGAATTTTTAGTGTTGTTCATGGACCACGGGAGTGTCATTTCTCCCCCTCATGAACATGCTATAAATCTTTTAGATGCTTGGAACATTATAGCCTATTGAGTTTCCCTTGTGTACATGTTACACAACGTGAGATTCTATGGGATAACTCTTTTGTGCCTTTTTCGATATCAATCTTTGCTTCAATTTTAAAGACCTGGATGGCTAGTCCAGTCATGCCATAAAGTGTATAAAATTTCTTGGTCAACCTATCTGGTTACCTAGGCCTTTTGCCTTTATCATACTGATCTTTTAGCATAGTTTAGATCAGTTGGGAGTACAGTCTCGGCCATTTTTATGCCTTGGGCAATTTTTACTTTCTTTATAATCTTAAGGAACTTATATTTCCTTTGCCCATTGGTTCAATGTGGAAACCATTCATTTTTCAAAATTTTATAACTCAAATGGGACTTTTGTTTGGGTGAATAATTCATGCCTCTTTTAGGCAATGCCTTTGGTCGGATAATTTTAATTACTATACTCATTTTTAAATTTTTATTTTGTCATTTATCAATCAAGAAATTATCAAGCAAATCAAATAAGATAATATAAAAATAAAACAACTCTTATAATAAAATTGTAAATGACAAACAAATCAAAACATAAATCAAGCCGACAATTCCCTTTATTATTCTGGACGTGGCTTCTTTGGATTCATCCTTATTCTCTCCAGCCTTATTGGCTTCAGGAAGTCTCATCTCACTGGTTTTCTTTAGTATCTCATTATTCTTCTCAGCTTGTAATAGATACGAGATCAAATTCGTATAAGTGGTGAAACCTTTTTTTTTTTGTATGTATATTGTAACAATAGATCCCTTGGATCAGCTGTGAGGAATGTCTTTTCCAGTAAATCTTCCTCTGTTACCTCTTCACCACATAGTTTCAATTTAGAAACGATTTTGATTAGAGCTGAGTTATATTCATCTACGGACTTAAAGTCCTGAAATCTGAGATTTATCCACTCATGCCTAGCCTTTGGTAATAACACTATTGTGTATCTGGATTTTAACTCTGTCGAAAGGTCTAGAGGATTCTCAATATTTAGATACTGATCTCTGAGATCCTCAGTGAGATGTTGGCGAATAATTGTTACTGCCCCATATTTTTCATTTTCAGTTGCATACTCGTCTTTGATGATACATCTGTCAAGTCCTCTTATCTTCAGGACACTTGCAGTGTTCATGGCCCATTTTACATAATTATCTCCAGAGAGATTAAGGGCTGGATAATCCAAATTTGACATATGAAAATATAGATTTTAGAGTCTTATTATTTGACTTATAATCAGATTCAAACAATGCATTTTGGTTTCTTTCAACCTTTTAGTTATGCAATGTGATTTGGTTTCTTTCAACCTTTAAATTATATAATCTAATCCGATTTATTTTAGTCAATATAGCAATGCAACTTTGGTTTCTTTCAACCTTTAAATTTATGCAATGCAATCCGATTTTTCTTTCAATCTAGCAAGTAGACTAAAATTTAACAATTTCAATCGAAAAACACCTATTTGCAATCGGATTTCATAAAAAAATAGGGTTTGTATAATTCTCAATCCTAAGCAGTTCTAAACATCAAGAACAACTTTTAAAAAAATCAAACTAGACAATCAGATCAATATTCAAGTCGGAATCATTAAAAAAATTAGATGTTTTTGGATGAAAACCGATCTTGTTTATGTTTTAGGGGATTGATCGATTTCTAGGTTTAAGGATTCGATTTGATCATTCAGATCAAGGGGGTTTTGAGATTTAGAAACCATTGTGGTTTCGATTTTAATTGTAAAACAATCTCATATCGAACTTTTGGTTTAAGAGTTTCGATTTACTCATGGAAGGATTTGGACCTATTAATCTTTGCTAGGGTTTGATTTGGGGTTTTGCAAAATTTTAATGGTCATTCCTTTATCAATCAACCATGTTCGATTATGATTTCTTTTAGGGTTTCAAAGTTTACCTTTAGAACTTTGAAGTGTAGATTTGGACCACCGAGAACGGATCAGGAGCTGGTCGCGTGTCCTAGGTTGAGCAAAAACCTCTTGTATCTTTAGAAACCTTAATCAAAAACGAATCAAAACAAGTTAGTATAGATAGATGAAGCAAATCGCATAACATAACAAAGTATAGAGAGAGGCTGCAGTTTAGGTTTTTTGATTAGGGTTTTAGAGTAGTTGACGGCGCGGATTGGAACGGAGCTTGAGGGCGCGTGTCAGATCGGATTGATACGAGGTTTGCGGCGATGGATTCTTCACGTCAAGAGCTTCAATTTCATATATTACACGTCGTCTGGATCCTTACGGTTTGTGAGAACGAACGGTTTGAAGTCGTCAGATGAGTTTTAGAATTTCAGGGTTTTAGGTCACTCGACGGCGCGTCTTAAAATAGAGTGTGAGGGCGCGTCCGGAATCAGATAGAGGCGAGGCCGACGGCGTTGGATTCGTCTCGTCAAGAGCTTCAATTTGATATATTACTCGTCGTCTGGGTTTTCAGGGTTGAAGAGATCGATCGATTTGAAGTTGCGCCGAAATTAGGGGTTTTAGGGTTACTGGCGGCGCGTATTAAAACAGAGCGTGAGGGAGCGTCCGAGATCGGATTGATACGAGGTTTACGGCTTTGGATTCGTTTCGTCGAGAGCTTCGATTTGATATGTGGCTCGTTGTCTGGATCCTTACGGTTGGAGAGATAGAGCGATTTTAAGATGCGCCGTTTTTAGGGTTTTTGGTGGTTTTGGTAACTAGGGTTTTTGGAGAACGTATCGTGCTGATAACGTGTTGTGAAAGTGTGTTTTATTATTGAATCAAAGTGTTCCTTATATAGGAAATATATGGCGACATGGGCCTAAATACAATAGGCCATAAACGGGCCAAGATTACAAGTAAATATCTAATGGGCTGGACATCCATAAACATAATATTCATAACAAGTATCCTAATTCTTGTAGTTATTAAACATGCTTGCAGCTCTGTGTTATACATTTATTTTACTTATGAAATATGATTTAGATTCTATATCATAAATCAAATTTAGAACATGAGATGTGTTTCAAGTTCAATGAAATAAATGTATTTGTCTTTAATTGATGAATGCTGAATAGTTTGAGTCAGGGCTTCCAACATTTAGTTTACATTGCTTACTATTAATTTTCATATATCGTTGTTTTAGCAACAAAAATCTAAACATTTTTATTGTCTATGAGCTTTATTTTGTAGTTATACAAAACTTTAAGAGTACCTAGCCATAGCTATGATGATATTTTCTTAAACATATTAAAGAGATATAAAATAGTTTTCCAAATGAGAAACCACAAGTATTTTCACATAGTATGTGTTAAATAACTATTATAATATTATATTTAACTATTAATTTTTTAAGATGATTAGTTCCCTTCAGGGATGGAGATGCTATTAAAGAGCAACATAAACTACTGACTAGGCGCAAATCAACTCGAACACAGAGAGACATGACATTATGACATTTTATTCCCATAGTTTATTTTCTTAAAACTTGAGTCACTTTATTACAAAAGCACCAAGTTTATTTTATTGTCATACACACAGGTAAGTGCATACAAGACTTATATATGGAAATTTAGTGACCAGACTGAGTCAGAATAACTTCTCCCCCGTGGCCCCCACGGCCTCCATGCCCCCCGTGGCCTCCATGACCTCCATGGCCTCCATGACCCCCGTGGCCTCCATCAGGTTGCACAGTTTTCTCATTCTCTGGCTTCACAGCGTCTGTTCCAAAAATAAATACATTATTTCAAAAGAATTGTTGAGTGCAATTGCAAACGTGCATTTTCAAAATTATATTTCTTTGGTCTTTTTAAAATATATGTATATATATAAGTGTATGTGTATAAGTTCCAAATATAATTATATAGTTATAATTTAGTGACCAGGCTCAGTGTGAACAGCTTCTCCTCCGTGGCCACCTCTTCCCCCTTTACCTCCGTGGCCTCCTCTTCCCCCGTAATGTCCTCCTCTTCCGTCGTAACCTCGTCCATTGCCTCCATGCCCACCTCCGTATCCTTCAGGGTGCACAGTTTCCTCATTTTCTGACTTCACCATGCCTGAACACCACATTATTTAAAATACTTTTGTTTAGACGTGCTTAGTGTTATGTACATTCGTCTCCCTTATTTTGATGTTAAATTTCTCTTAAAACCTTTTAAAATTTGTATATAAATTGGAATCTCTATATTTCAAAAAAAAAACAAAAACATAAAACTTACGTTCTATATAAAATCGCACCAAACTTCTAAAATATTTTGGGAGGGTCTAATACGTATGACAAGGATTTGACATCGTAAGTTTGATTAATTAGTATGTCAAAAAATAATATTAATATCCCAGCTTCCCAAACTTAATACGGACAAAAATAAGCTCGCGATTCTTTTTTGGTTTCTATAAAATAGTTTTAGTACCAGACTGCCTTGCAGATGCCGCGGTCATTTCTGAGACAACGAGAAGAAATGCTAAGAGACCCAACAGAAGCAAAGTCTTGGATGCCATTTTCTTTAATTGCATATGAGTTAGCACTCTCTGTATGGAGAAAGAAGATATGAATAAAATGCTGCCATGCATGCTCCCTATTTATAGAAAATAAGGAAGGGATGACAAAAGACGAATAAGTAACCCACTAGGTAGGAATCCGCGCCTTGCGCGGGATGAGATGATTAATTGTGTTATTTTGTAAGATATAAGAAAGTATACCTGTTTAGTTTGAATATTGGTCCGATGTTAGGTTTTGTGTTTTTTTTGGTATTCAATCTCGGTTGTGCTCATTTTTTCCGTGTTTAATATGTAAATAAATATGTTTAGTCTAGATATCTATGCAAGAATATAAAAGTATATAACCAAATACTTTTTTTTGGTTTCTACAAAATACTTAAAATAAAAATTTGAAGTTATCCAACATTATTTGTGCCGTAAGAACTTTCATATATGTTACACATGATATAATTTTTTTTATAAAGATTTATCATAATAAAATTTTAATGTTCAAAATGAAAATTATCTTTATTTCAACAAACTTCATAGTTAAGTTTAATAATTTAACATTTATAACTTGTAATTCTATATAATTAATATTTAATAGTTATTTTTACTACCTTTATTTGTTCTCTTTACTCTAATATAGTTTAAGTAATAAAATAATTAGATTTGTAATTGATCATAATATTTCAATCTTTTCTTTATAAGTTATACCAATGTTACTGTTTAAAGAAATTAATTTTAAAAAATATCAATATAATGTAACTACAAACTGGTTAATGTATCAAAATAATGTAACTACAAACTGGCTTAGAGTCGACAATTGCTAAAGTCAACTCGTCTTTGGGTAACCTAGTAAGGAAGATACTGGATGCATTATTTTTTTTTTTTTGAAAAAGGAAAAAAAAAGAAAAAAAATTACTATGACAAAATATTATAAATCTTTTATATTAAGGTTCAAAATTCCTACTAAATACACTTACAATGCAAGAAAATCTTGCACTTCAGACATGAGTTAATTTAGTTGCACTTCGGAGACATTGTATGCATTTGATATACTTCATTCAGCTGGTAAACAAATACAATTTAGTGTATATAATAAAAGAGTAAATACACAATAAATTTGACAAATTGTGTGATCTGATAATATTATATTTTTTAAAGTTCACCTTTCCAAACTTTGATCTTCCCAAATCTGATAACACAGATAATAGCATGCTCACTACGCGTTTGGATAGCTTCCATAACATCAGTTGCAAAACTCCCCCACAAAACAGTATGTGGAGGGTCATCACTATAAAAGTATTTGGTTAGTTTGGATTGTGATGAATACCACAGAAAAGTCTATTAAAAATAATAGTAAAATTAAAATTATCCTTCATTTCTTAATTTCAAGGCAATCTTGTTTGTGTCTTTCCCATTGATTGAGAGAACTTCAATTGGGGACACTTCAACAATCTGTCCAATGACATCTGTGCCATAGCAGCAATGAACATTAGTACAATATAATATGACAAAAGATTAAATTTAAAAATTACTCACCAACCAAGTAGTCTGTATTGAGCGACCCATCAAGAATATCACGATAGTTAGCAGGCTCAAACTCAGAAACCTCAATGGGCAACTCGCAATTTCTCACAAGCGTGGTTTCAAGGAAAGAAATATTGTATGGATGGTTAGTAGTTCAGTACGAACCACATGAGTGACCAACTGAGAAAGTGATGAGTATCTTTGAATCACCCTGGTACATAACTGGATCAAATCGATTCACCAAATCCTTTTTCACGGACGCATGAATTTTCACTCCCTGCAATGCACATTTCCAAAAAAATCATAAGAACATATCTTCCATATAAATAGGATTTTGAGCAACAAAAAAAAGACAATAAATCTCACGTTAGAGTCGACGACGACCATCTCAATTGTTAATTCTCCTGCAGCGGAGTACTGCTTCCAAAGTCGAACGATCCTGACCTTGATCTTCCATATGGTTTTGAAAGGTTTGAGATCAGTGAAACTGCTGAAAGAAGCCATTATTTTGTTTGCTTAAAATGTATAAAGAACGTCAAGAGAAGTCGTAGGTGTGATCTATTTTTGGTGGTGTTAGACCATTTTATATAGTTGAGAAGATACAAAGAGATTAGGTATCGACAATATAAATGTGACCACTATTAATTAACCTTGGGTACAAAGCAATCGAATGAAGCATTTAATTTTATTTCTTTTTGAAAGTAAAATATACAAAAATTATGGGAAAGCAATCATAAAAATTAAACATGCGAATATTTATATTCCAAATCGTCTACTTGGATAAACGAAAAGTGAAATAATATATTACGTATATCTAATATCACGGTCTATACTAATAGTGACCACTATTAATTAACCTTGGGTAGAAATCAATCGAATAAAGCATATAATTTTATTTCACTTCCAAGGTAAAATATACAAAAATTATGAAAAACCGTCATAAAAATTAAAAAGGCGAATATTTAGATTCCAAATCGTCTACTTGGATCAATGAAAAGTGAAATCATATATTACATATATCTAATATCACGGTCTATATTAATGTTTTGACGCTTCTCCAAGTTATAAATATTTTTAAACCAGAAGACATATATATGTCACGGTCAAGTCTGTAAAAATATGGTTTTTAATATGCTATCAAACTTGAAAATCTGAAAAACTCTTGAGAGAAAGCATTAATAAGAACGATTGAATATACCCTATACTTTTATTTATGATTAAAGGCGAATCGAGGAAAGTAATTCCTGCGCAAGTTGGAATGTAGTGTTACCTAGTCTAGAAATCGTTATCTATCTTTACATTATCATATAAAATAAAATATTGATATAATAAGTTCATTATTGAATACAGTAAAATGTATAAGATATTATTAGTAACAAAAATTATATATCACTCTCTGCAATCCGGGAAAAGCAAGATTTCAAAAAATATATGATAGTGAACATGAAATATTAATTCATGGTTGTGGATATAAAATAAATAATTTTATTACTGATATTAATTCATGGTTGTGGATATAAAATAAATAATTTTATTACTGATAGTGAACATGAAATATTAGATAATAATTCAATAACAAAACGTTGTGACAAAACTAAAAAAAAAATCTCTAATAGGATACTTTTGATAATACTCTCCAACCCAAAAATTCTAGTTCCCACGCTTTAGTTTTCTGATCCCACAGAAACTTATTCTTCATAGAATCATCCATAAACTTGACGTCCACACTATCAATACTTGCCATATTATTTTCCATCCAGACCATAAACTTTGATTTAAAATTCTCTTTCTCTGGAAATTGGCCTGAAGGTTTTTCAGTTACTGCATATGACATAAAATTGTTATATTGATCGCATTCGTCTATTTCAATCTTGCTGAAATCATCAATTTTGTTGGACGCCTGAAACATATTAACCAAATAGGTTAGAAGGGAGATGTACATATCCATAAAATTCGAGGAAAAAAGAAACACAGGACAATCACGTAGACAGGAATACAAAAACGTTACATTCTTATTCCTCGATGATGACTCATGGTTACATGTGTATAATCCCTAAAGGAAAAAAAACAAAGTGACATTCTTAAACTCATATACAATAATTTTAAAAGAGGTAAAGAAAATCAGGATAATAAATACATGTTTGATAATTGACCAAACAAATTTAAACGCTTGCATGGTTTTGAATTTGGTTGACTAAGATGCAAGACTTCTAAACGATATTTATAACGATGTACGTCTTAACCGATCGCATAGTTCTTTATCGTAGAAGAATCTTATATATATTCCATAGTAATGATGTTAGAGCGTAAAATCACATTAAATATGTGTATTCTGAATATTGTGTATATCTTGTGACAATATACATCTATTAATGATTGAGGATTCTCCAAGTCTAGAAAATTTTCTTTGGATTTAAACTATATACTTTGGATTCATATTAAATATCATCTATTTTACTCGATATGTCTACCAAGTATCTGTGTTTAAGGATGGATAAGCATATTGATAGAAAAGCGATAATTTGTAGAGTCTTTACATTAATATAACGCTTTTATTACTGAAAGTCTTATGTATAATCCCCTATATATTAAAAGAGAAACATTACAACATTTGGTGTAGCCATGTGTCATCACCACAATTCTTCTTAGAATCTTTAAAGTATTAAGTTGGTCCATATGAATATATAATAAGCTTTTTATTAAACTAACTATTAACTAATTATTAATGTTTTTCATTATTTCCTTAAATAAAATTACGGAATTGCCTAATGTAGCTAAAATATATATATATATGACAATGATTTTGAATAATAAAGATTTGATAAACAAATTAGAATATAGTGTCATTTATCATTTAAAAAAAGTTAACTTATTAAAATAAATTAATAAAAAATTAGATTTTTCCGTATGTGTTATATTTTGAATTTTTAATACTAATATATATCATAAGTAGTAACCCGCGCCTTGCGCGGAATGAGGCATATATATCATTGTTTTAAGTTATAGACTATGATTTTGTAAGACATAAGTATATATTTGAAGAGAAAGTGAAAAACACCGGAATTTCTGATTTTTTAGTGGAACAATAACATTTGAAAAGTAATACTATAACTGCCTTAAATAAATAAAATATAGTTATTTTATTATATAAAAAAGTTTAAGAGAAAATAAATTGAATGTGATTCCACCCTTTAAACTTTTTTAATTTGTTTTAATATAAAAACCAAAATAACATAATTAATTGATACGATAAGAAATTATAGTCTAAATTTTTTTTTGAAGTTTAATCAAAATGCACGGAATTGAATCCTGAAAGTAAAAAAAACCATATCTGTTAACATATAGTAACTATATCAAATTTAAAATAATTTTATACTCACATTGATTAAAAATAATTCTTTATTTGAGGAATCTGAGGATCAAATAAAATATCCGAAAAGTTTTCAAAAGGTATTAAATTTCTGAAGCTATCTATAAGAAATTCAATTCTGATCCTAAACATAATTTTTTTGTCATAGTTACTAATAGAGATAACTAATATTCATTAAAAAAATCTTACCATTACCCCTCTCAATTGACCACCATAGTTTGAGTACACAAATTAGAATAATTCTTGGGTTCATCCCTAGGGTGAATTTATAGGTTCACCAACCAATGAGAATTAGTTATTTCATATGCAGATTTTTTCAAAAAAGGAAATAGAATATTTAGAATTTGTTTTCTAAAATAAAAGGATAAAAATAAATAAAAAAATAGTAGTAGCTGCAAAACAAATCTATACTATTAAAGTACAAGCACATTTGGATTTTTACTCAGTTTACCCCTATTAAAGAAGCTTTCTTTTGTATTCATTAATGATATTTTGGACATTCTGTATTGGTTTCTTTTTTAATTGTTTTTGGTTTGTTATTAACCACCGGTTTCCTAATTCAATTTTGGTATGTGATTATTCCGTGTTTGATACTGCATCATTTTAATATTTTTCCAACCGGACATGTTTGAAACTGCATCGTTTTTTCTCAAACTATTTAATGGTTTGGTTTTAAACTGCTTTTTCCTAAATATAATCCCAACTATCTAACAAAAATTATTTATAAAAAATAAAAATTGTTTATTGGTTCAACCAGTGGTTCAACCGGTAACCGGATTTCGATTTTAATAGTTTTTATTGGATTTTTTAATTTTTTTTTTTTCAAACCCGAACTGAATTTATCTTTGATCAACCGGTAATCCGTTCAACCGCAGGTCTAAGTCGAATTTCAAAACACCAATCAAAACTATAAAACTGTTATATTGGTTTATATTTAAAATATCTAATTCAAAATTAAAAACCTAAAAATACATGTATAATATAGTTTTATCAAACATAAATCTGGATATAAAATACATATATGAGACGAATTATATAAACACATATACAAAACGAATTATATAAATGTGATTATATAAAATTTTCACCTAACATAAACCCGCGCTTTGAAAGCGCGGGTCAAAATCTAGTTAACATTATTAAAGTTGTTCATACTAAACACTAAACTCTAAACACTAAACCATATACCCTTGGGTAAACCCTAAACCCTTGGATAATCTTTAAACCCTTGGAATATCTATTTACCCAAGGGTTTAGGGTTTACCCAGGGGTTTAGGGTTTACCCATGAATTTAGGATTTAGTGTTTATGGTTTAGAGTTTAGGATTTAGTATGAACGGTTTTAACAATATTAAAAAAAATTACAGCTACTACTATTTTTTATTTACTTTTTATCTTTTTGCTTAAAAAATAAATTTTAAATATTATGTTTCCTTTTTCGAAAAAATCTGCATATGAAATAACCAATTCTCATTGGTTGGTGAACCCAAGAATATCTCCACAAATTAAATATCCTACGATTTCTACACTGCGATCTATAAGAAATCATTTTAGTATATTGTCCTTATCAGTGAGATTTATATGTAATGGTCAGTTTATTTTTCTTGCATGATAATGGGAGACTTATTACTTAATGCACTTGAGATTGTTATTATTATTTTTTGACTTTTCTATGTAACAATTTTTATAGAAAAGTCAATATAGTGTTTTAATTTATATTATTGAGGTTAGATTTGTTATAATCTGGTTAATTTATCATTTATTTTGTTTTGGCTTTTTATAACAAAATTATAGTGTTTTAATTTATATAGTTGCAATATTATTGCTAATAAGAAAGGAAACAAGAAAGTAAATGCAAAATTAGATTATGTTAAATAGATATCTTATAAGTTCGAATCTTAGATATTTAACATTTTTTTATTGATTTGAGACTTGGTAAGCAATACAAATATTTAATATATTTTTTACTGATTCAATGTTATATTTACTAACCAAAGGGACTTCCTTAAAATTTAACAAAAAACTTTACATGCACAACGTTCTCTTAAACAAGAAACGAACCAATGTGTTTTACAGCATCTGCTCGATATTATTATCATGCAATGTGATCAAAGCCAACGAAATTCAACTAAAATCCACCCATGTCGTGAAGTTCAACTAAATCAACTCGAGTTCACCTGAAGTTCAAGATTTTCTTGCAGTGTACGTCTATATAGCTTCTTTCTATAACCTTGTTTGACAAAAAGAGAAGAGAACAAACATTATTTGAAGCTGTTGTTTCGGTTATTAAACTTCCGCGAAAAAGAAACACCCTCAGCGGCGGACGTGCGGCGCGAGCAAATTGTAGGCATCAAGCTTAGCCGGGGATATTCAGCTTCAGACATCAGCTTTTTGCTTAAACTTGCGGTTAAGCGGTCAGTGAGAAAGCTGAGGATCCGGACGTTTGGAAAAACCCTAGAACTGCCGAGATGCTTGAGTATTTGCGTGACCCTAAAGTCATTGGTACTCCATGAAGTTAGGATCAAGGTTGTTCATCCTTTCTTTTGATTGCCATCACTCAAGAATCTGCACCTTTTATCGGTCAAGTTCTCAGTCCACGAGTCTCTTGAAAGGTTTTTAAAATCGTGCCATGATATTGAATACTTGGTTGTACATAATGTGTTGTTCAAGACTGTTCTGCCTTGCCGTCTTTTGCTGTCACTCAAAAGCATGCACCTTATTTCGAGTAATTTCTGGGAAAACCAATCTGCTGCAAGTCTTTTAAGAGTCTGTCCTGTTCTTGAAGATTTGGTCGTGGACCAGACCAAAGTATTCAGTAATAATAACGTGCGTGCTTCGATCACTTGCAGTGCCCTAAAAACATTGATACTCTGTGAACTAACTATCAACGCTGTTCCACCATCGTTTTCCATGCCATCACTCAAAGCCATGCAACTTTTATCTGTTACGTTCTCGGGAGGCGAATCAGTTTTAAATCTTTTAAAAATATGCCATGTCCTTGAGGATTGGTTGTTAACCAAACACAAGTGTTCGATAGTAATGAGTGTACTCTGAGTAGTTGCAGAACACTAAAAAAGTTGACGCTCAGTGAACTAAGTATCAAGGCGGTTCTGCCTTGGTTTCTACACTTCAATCTCCTTCTTTCTTCTTCTATGACTGGCGGCGTGAGCCAGTCCGATCTCGAAGGGAGAGAACGATGACTCGGGTCCATCCATCGTCGACAGGAAATGCTTCTAAATGTTTCTGGTTCGTGGTGGTGAGTTTGGTACGATCTTTATCCCCTTGCTGAGATGGGGATTCAAACTATATGTTGTTATTGTGATTGTTTCTTGTCGTTTAACGTCAAAGCTATAAAAAAGAATGTAAACAGAAACTGTTCGACCATAAAAAAAATGGTTAAATTTTTTGTCATTGAAGCAAATAAGGAAAGAAAGCTAAGAATTAAATGATCCGTTTTTCTTAAAATCGCTCACAGAGTGACACGTGGAATGGAGACTTCTCATGCATTCTCACCAAAATCGTTTAAGGAAAGTCTTAAAATGCTTCTCCTTTAATATATAGGGGATAGTGCAATAAAAAGATGAATATTATTTTATTAAAACAAAAGTAAGAGTAATTGCATTATCTTCAGAAAATGACAAAGTTTAGGTAGCAATTAAATAACATGGTATTTATTTGCAGCTTTTGGATCCATCCTAAAATGAAATTGGTAATGAGATAAGTATCAAACAAAGTATACGTTGCGTCGGCCCATATGGTGGGTTGTTGAAGACATTTTTGCAGGAACTTTAAACTCGATAAAGGGCAACCTCACTAGTCTTTAAGATATTTCTTATCGACGTATTCAAAAACAGAGCAAGCAGACACATGTTAATACATGTAGAATCGCATTATTGGATCATAGTTTGATATTATTATTACTTGGGCACAAAAGTCGTCCACTATCTCTACTTTAAAGATCTTGTGGAAATCTCAGCCGACAGATTTTAAGCAGTCGATAAAGATGGATCTTTATGCATTGTAAGTAGAGCATGGAGGAGTACGACGTAATTACTAAGATTTACTAGATAAATCTCCTTTTCATTAATTAATGAAAATGTACAATTGCGGATTTATATAAGGAATTGATGGCCAAAACCAGAGCCTTTTTTTTGTTCAAAACCAGAGCCTTAAACCAATGTGTAACGCCCATTCATTTCCACGTTTAATACTTCATTGAATTTGAAATATAGTTTAGTATTCTGCTATAAAAATAAATTAGAGTATTCTGCTATAAAAATAAATTAGTATATTTATATATTAAAGAAAAACGGTAAACCGTTCTTCCATGAAAGAATGTTAAATCACCGATGACCACGTGTTAGGATATCTGAGTATAATCGGATTCGAACTCAACTATATTTTACTTAGATATAATAGTAAATTATTAGTGGATTGCCATAACATATCTAAAATATGATGTTTTAGATTTTTGTTTTAGAAAATATGCCGTAAATTTTTTGCTTTGAATTTATTTGTTTTTGTTGTATATTGATTTTCAAAACACTATTAAAAGCGGTAAAAATTTTGAT